>NW_013668813.1:97436-104735 GCF_000517525.1 Limulus polyphemus
CTGTTCGGTATAACTTTTATACGAACAGTTTCCTCATTTACTATATCAGACATCATAATTATTGTAAATTGTGCGAAATGTAACGTGATTACTTGTTTTTACACGTGCTAAGTTCATGAATTTTTTACAGCTCGTTTATAAAATCGAAACTTCATCCTGACAGTCGAAAAGACAGGATTTCTTAATGATGAATTGGATAGTGTTATTTATCTGATAATAGAGAGACTTGGATATTCTCACCTCGCTATAGTTTACAATCATATATTTATTAATGACTTATTAATCTCCTATAAACATTCACCCTATACCAAAGTTTGAGATTGATGTTTCTCAGATAAAGTGAAAATATAAGACAGATTACAGAAAAAATGCAAAAATTGTTTATTAGAGAAATAATAAGTACAATACAAAACGTGTGTAAAAGATAGTCCAATTTTCGAACTTTTTTTTTATTGAAGTATTTTCTAGAAACATGAAAACTCAAAATTCAAAGAGTACAATTAAAACTCGCGCGCGCACACACACACATATCGAAAAATAATTTATCCGTGAAGCACGTGAATTCCGCACGGCAGTCAAACGTATATAAGAAAAAAGGTAATTTAAAACACACGTAATCTTATTAAATCTATTTTTTTTATAATTATTAAATTAAGATTATCCCGAAAGCTAAAACTAAAGTTATCTATCAGCATTGTTGACTTTACAAAATGACCAACACCGTATAACAACAACAACAACAATAAAAGGATTATCGTGAAAGATTGAACTGCAAGTCAACATTGTTGGTTTTTATTCTGTCATTTTTATAATATGATCACTACTGTTCTATCAAAATAATTTTACAGTACGAGCAATATTGTTGTTACCGAACAATTGTAATGAAAATGAAACAATTCAAGGTTGTAGTCACAAGTAAGTCTTGGAAAAAATACAGTCCAGACTTACGAAATTAAGATCGTTTACATAGGAACCCCTCAAAACTATTTTCCTTGATGAAGTTATCTGTTGTCGTGTAAGATTATCTAAATATGTAATTGGAAAGCTCAAAGGTAAAAATGGAAGACTTTGTTATTTTTGGATATCTTGTGAAGATAAAATAAATAAAAAACGGGTAGAGCACGTGCTGATAAACTTTAATATCGGTTTCACAAGAATATTTATGTTTTCACGGAGATCCTTTGGGTGTAAGGGTCTTTTATTTTATCTATTATTTATTTGTTAAGATTTCCTTTGGATGTAAGGCTCTTTTATTTTTTCTGTTGTTTGTTTGTTAAAATTGCATTTGGGTGTAAGGGTCTTTTATTTTATCTATTATTTATTTGTTAAGATTTCCTTTGGATGTAAGGCTCTTTTATTTTATCTGTTGTTTGTTTGTTAAGATTTCCTTTGGATGTAAGGCTCTTTTATTTTATCTGTTGTTTGTTTGTTAAGATTTCCTTTGGATGTAAGGCTCTTTATTTAATCTTTGTTTGTTTGTTAAAATTTCAAGCAAAGCTACTCGAGGACTATCTACGCTAGCTGTCCCAAATTTTGAAACGATAAACTAGAGAAAAAGTAGTTAATCAACACCACCCACCGCCAACTCTTTGCCAACGAATAGTGGGATTGACAATCACATTATAACGACCTCACGGATTAAAAGATTTTTTAATCACGGATTTTGTTTGATCATTTTCACTATATTCTAGTTTTTGTTTGATCATTTTCACCAGATTCTAGTTTTTGTTTGATCATTTACACCAGATTCTAGTTTTTGTTTGATCATTTACACCAGTATTCTAGTTTTTGTTTGATCATTTACACTATATTCTAGTTTTTGTTTGATCATTTACACTATATTCTAGTTTTTGTTTGATCATTTTCACCAGATTCTAGTTTTTGTTTGATCATTTACACTATATTCTAGTTTTTGTTTGATCATTTTCACCAGATTCTAGTTTTTGTTTGATCATTTACACTATATTCTAGTTTTTTGTTTGTTCATTTTCACTAGATTCTAATTTTTGTTTCTCATTAGCCAGTTCTCTAATGTCCACAAACACTTCATCTATGTAGCCTAGGTCGTTACACGCAATTTCCGGAATCTGATGTCGTTTTTCAAAAATCTTCATCATGCCTATCTTCCCATCAATCGAGGCCAGCATTTTCATATATTCAGTAGGGTCTAAGCTGTCTCGAGATGAGGCTCGATACTTCATCGCTGAAGAAAGAAAAAGAGAAATAAAAGTATAAGTAATGTATTAGAATTTACTTTAAAAGAAATTACACATACAGTAAAGACAAATTTTGTAAAATATATGTATTCCAATACAGAGAATAAAAGTTTATCATTTTGCAGCTCCATCTCGTGGCCAATAAAATCATAATTTTTCACTTTAATTATCACTGTTAGCTTGCAAAGGACGACACAACACACTTACAGCCGAATACATGCAACAAAGTTAGCAAGTGTTGTGCAACAATATTAATTACAGTAGAAATCATTGTACTAACAATATTAACTAAACTATATCTGATAAATGCAACAAATTAGCTCGTGATCAGTAACAAAGAAAACATAACAGAGGTTGTATTATAAAACATCATGCTAACAAGAACAAATTAATACTTGTGTAGAAAAGTGCGTCTAGTAACAAGTAAGTTCAATATTTTTGTTTCATATATTTACCAGCGGCTCAGCGGTAAGTTTGTTTGTTTGTTTTTGAATTTCGCGCAAAGCAACACGAGGGCTATCTGCGCTAACCGTCCCTAATTTAGCAGTGTAAGACTAGAGGGAAGGCAGCTAGTCATCACCACCCACCGCCAACTCTCGGGCTACTCTTTTACCAACGAATAGTGGGATTGACCGTCACATTATAACGCCCCCACGACTGAAAGGGCGAGCATGTTTGGTGTGACGGGGATTCGAACCCGCGACCCTCAGATTACGAGTCGAGCGCCTTAACCACCTGGCCATGCCAGGCCTCAGCAGTAAGTCTGAAGGCTTATAACGCTTAAAACCGGATTTCGATATCCGTGGTGGGCAGAACACAGATAGCCCATAGTGCAGCTTTGCGCTTAACAACAAACAAACAAAACCATTTCAGTCTCGCCACCGTGTGATTGGTTGCTGAAACCCGAGATAACGACAGTTACTCTAATAAAGAAATGAACTTGGGATGAATTGTTTACAGACGATGTGTTGAAAAGATGATGGAAAGTTGGCCTATTAACATTGTATAAATAAACTGAAAATATGTTTGGACATACAGAGAATAACGATTACACTAACGCCATTTCTACACCTATGTACAAGTTGGATTTTTTTTAGCTGAAAGCAACAAAATGAGCTATATGCGCTCTGTCCACCGCGGGGAATGGAACCCCGGATGTTAGCGTTGTAAGTCTGTAAACTTACCGCTGACCCACCAGGGAAACCCGTATGTACAAAAACTGAGCTGTTTGTTTGATTGGTTTTAAGCACAGAGCTGGGCAATGGGTTATCTTCGATGTGCCCACGGCAGGGATCGAACCCAATTTTTAAAATTGTAAGTCTTCAAGCTCACCCAGGAGCCCCATGTTTATACTACTTACTACATGGGATCAAAAATGACAAAGATTTTGTTTTATGCCTTACACGAACAAACGATACCTTAAACAAACGATACCATAAAATATTCCCCCACTCAAAGCTTTGGGTGCATTATAAATGTGACAGTCAATCTCTCAGTTCTTGATTTCAAACAAATTACTTATCAAAGGAAATCCCATTATAAAAAAAATATACATAATTATAAATCATACTTACATTAGATAAATTTAAACGACATTATACAAAGTAGAATTTAATTATGAAAAAAAAGACTTCCCAGAGATGAAACATTGTTATGAAACTACATTATTTAACAAACAAGCTGCCTAGCAGAAAACATCTCAAAAAGTGTGTTCGGAAGAAACTCGACTTTCTTGTTTACACACACACACACACACGAGCTAATTCATAGTAACTTCCGATCAAAGCAAGCTATGTATGTATTAGATCAGTGTTTCTCAGTCGGATTTGCCAGACGACCCCGCGTCCGGGAGTTGGTCGTCTCGACTCCCCGTTATGGATGAAAAAACAGGGCAATTTTATGTATTTAACTCAGTACATATACTATTCTTATTTATAAAGATAATAATATATTATTTCATCAGCTGAGTACCCTCGCTGTTAACGATGGTGGCTGTATTACACACACACACAAATCAATAGTAGGTTGTACAACGCTGAACAAAGATGACAACAATATAATAACAAGACGTAAAGTCAGTGTTTAATTTCTGTAGTGCATATTGTTGTATAGAAGACATTTCAATACTAGAAATAAACGACCATATCACTACAAGTTTCTTTAATTTTATTATTAAACTTATTATTTAAACCATTTGAAGTTTTGTACTGTCAGTTACGGTTTGTGTTTTAGTGGAACGCTCCTGAAGAAGCTGTAAAGCGAAACGTAGAGTGTTTAATTAAAGAAATAAAGGTCACTTAACAATGATAACCTAACAGATGTAGACAAAACATAAAGGTATACTAATCAGTACAACTCAATATAACATAATTAACACAAAGTATCAATATTAAACATATAACACAATGATAAAAACACAACACAGTAACACTACTATATTACAACTGTCACAATACATTTTTAAAACTCCGTCATGGTTGGAACATTTAAACAATCATCCAAACGTTCCTCAGGTACAGTGTCAAAACTGATTAAAACTCCGTCATGGTTGGAACATTTAAACAATCATCCAAACCTTCCCAAGGTACAGTGTAAAACTGATTAAAACTCCGTCATGGTTGGAACATTTAAACAATTATCCAAACCTTCCTCAGGTACAGTATCAAAACTGATTAAAACTCCGTCATAGTTGGAATATTTAAACAATTATCCAAACCTTCCCAAGGTACAGTTTCAAAACCCCGTGGAAACCCTAAAGCAATAATAACCTTGAGAATTCTGAAAGCACTACCTAGTACAAACTGCTAAGATTGGCGTTCATACTGTAGAAAAGTGTAACATATACGGTACAGGACCTTGAACAAGTAATATCTGGTTAAATCATTCAATTTCTTTAATTATTACGATGTTTAAACCACATCTGTCATTTTTCAAGCTACAAAACACATATACAATAATATATTTCTACAAAAAAAAAAGACTTACCTAGACGTTTTTGTTGGCGAACACGCCTGATAACAAAGAGGATCACCAAAACAGACAAAAGGCCCATTCCTAACCCTAAACCTAACAACGCTGCATCTTGATTCATGTTGTTAACTTGGCTGAAATTACGTGTTACTGATGAACCTAGTAAACCTTCAGAACTTTTGGTCTCCATACTGAAAAAGTTTCTAACTGTACGTTATGTGAAATAATATGTGATCAGAATGCTAGACCAGACCCTTGTTGATTCGGGCCGTATGACGAGGTCGTCAGCTTTGATCTTAGCACTCACTCTCTTTCACACACACATACACAAAGCAGTCTGTTGGCGTGGGACAAGAAAAAGTAATTCGTACACTAGAGACCCAGATGTTTATTGCCTTAGGCTGTGCACGCCTGGCCAGACCCAGTTACACGGGTAACGAGAGTAAACTGCGGGAGAAAAGTATCATGTTGAAGTTCCACGATTTCGTTCGAGTTTTCAGTGGCTTACTCAGCTCAGACTTTGTACAGTTACAAAGACAACTACAAACTTCCAACTCAACATTTTTATTTGTTTATTTTGTATTTTTCTGTGACGAAACTTTCTACAAAAGACTCATTCATCAGTCGTGAGAATTAGTTGGGCAAGTTATCAGTAAAACTGTTTCTCTTCTTTCTCATTAGGCGTTCACTCAGTATCTATTTCATGTTGTATCACTTCTAGGTTCGAGGTAAATAGGAAAACAGTTGATTCATTGCTGTTGATTCAAGCACTGTTGCAGTTGAAAACACAATAGTCAAACGCCATTAAATAGGTTCACAACAGTGGCACAGCGGTATGTCTGCGGACTTACAACGCTATAATCCGGGTTTCGATACCCGTGGTGGGCAGAGCAGAGATAGCCCATTGTGTAGCTTTGTGCTTAATGACAAACAATAAACAAAACACAACAGAGGAGAATCAAAAAACTTTAGTTAAAGAAATTAAGCTAACTTATTAAAAAAAGCAATCAGTATAACTTAAAACTTGCAAGTTTGTCGGATAAATAGCGTATTATTTCCATGGTTACAAATAATATTATGTTTATTCGAGAATGTAGATTTTAAAAAAGCCTCCCAATAGCTCAGTCTGCAGATTTACGACATTAAAAACTGGGTTCGATACCCGTGGTGAGCACAGCACAGATAGACCACTGTGTAGCTCTGTGCTTAACTACAAACAAACAAACGTTTAAAAAATAAATACATGCATTAGTGAAAACATAATTAATCAATGATAAATATCAATTTATAAATACAAGTGATTAAAAAGTAGTTCTTATAAAGTTTGTTTGTAATTAAGCACAAAGCTACTCAATGAGCTATCGAAACCCGGATTCTAGCGTTGTAAGTCCGCAGACATACCGCTGTGCTACTGGGGGGCATCTTATAAAGAAAACTACTTATCCTATGGGGATCAATACTTGAAAGTTCTATGGGGATCTATTTCCCTCTAGTCTTACACTGCTAAATTAGAGACGGCTAGCGCAGATAGCCTTCGTGTAACTTTGCACGAAATTCAAAAACAAACTTGAGAGGCACCTTGGGGAATGATACGTTTTTTCATAAAATATTGATCATAGAGGATGTTTCAAAACTGTATTATACAGCATATTTAAACCGTTTTTATCTCATATTACACAGCATATTTAAACCGTTTTTTTTCTCATATTACACTGCATATTTAAACCGTTTTTTTTCTCATATTACACAGCATATTTAAACTGTTTTTTCTTCTCATATTACACAGCATATTTAAACCGTTTTTTTTCTCATATTACACTGCATATTTAAACCGTTTTTTTTTCTCATATTACACAGCGTATTTAAACTGTTTTTTCTTCTCATATTACACAGCATATTTAAACTGTTTTTTCTTCTCATATTGCACAGCATATTTAAACCGTTTTTTTTCTCATATTACACAGCGTATTTAAACTGTTTTTTCTTCTCATATTACACAGCATATTTAAATCGTTTTTTCTTCTCATATTGCACAGCATATTTAAACCGTTTTTTCTCATATTACACAGCATATTTAAACTGTTTTTTTTTCATATTTAATCCGTTTTTTCTC
>NW_013668813.1:105432-109951 GCF_000517525.1 Limulus polyphemus
GTTTAATCTTCAGTGTTTACACATACACATCTCCCTGTCACTACTCAAGCTGTAGTAGTTTCCTTGAATTGAGTGTTTACACATACACATCTCCCTGTCACTACTCAAGCTGTAGTAGTTTCCTTGAATTGAGTGTTTACACATACACATCTCCCTGTCACTACTCAAGCTGTAGTAGTTTCCTTGAATTGAGTGTTTACACATACACATCTCCCTGTCACTACTCAAGATGAAGTAGTAGTTTCCTTGAATTGAGTGTTTACACATACACATCTCCCTGTCACTACTCAAGCTGTAGTAGTTTCCTTGAATTGAGTGTTTACACATACACATCTCCCTGTCACTACTCAAGATGAAGTAGTAGTTTCCTTGAATTGAGTGTTTACACATACACATCTCCCTGTCACTACTCAAACTGTAGTAGTTTCCTTCAATTTACAACAGATTTATGGCCGAGCGTGGCTCCCTTGGTTAGCGTGCCGGACTATGGATACGCAGACCCAGTGTTCGCGTCCCGTTACCGCAAAAACACACATACACAAAACGTGATTGCGTAATAAGGGTAGTAGTCAAGTCCCATTATTCGGTCAAAAAAAATCCCAAACTTGTCGATGGGTGCTGTCTGACTAATTACCTTCCCTATAATCTAACAGTTTAAAATTAGGGGCAGCTAGCGCAGATAGTCCTTAAGTAGCTTTGGGCGAATGTCAAAAAACCAACAATACTGTCGATTAAACTTGTTTCTAAAATTAAAATCACGATAAGCTTTCTCTGCGAATCAAGAATAAGCCTTCATAGAAAAGATTTAAAATGATACTTTTCGGCTATATCTGATCGAAGACAACTGGATACTTTATCTGACTGAGGTAGGTCAGATGTGGTTTATTTGTTAGCGTGCTGGACTGTGGATTCAATGGTCCATGGTTCCAGTCTCATTGTCACAAAAAAAATCAAGTTCTGCACTTTGGGACCATAGACTGATCAAAGACTGGTGGTTAAATCCAGTTAAAGTTGAAGAGACAAGATGTTTAATAAGGTGTAATGTCTTAAAAATAGAAAAAAAACAAGATGTTTTCTAAGATGTAATGTCACAAAAACAAGAAGACAGAGAATATTTTTTTGGAGGTAATGTTTAATGAGGATGAAAAGTGACAAAAACACAGTGCATTCTGTGTAAGAAGGACAGCAACACAAAATATCCTGGATGACAAGGACAGTTTGTTTGTTTGTTTGAAATTAAGCACAAAGCTACACAATGGGCTATCTGTGATCTGCCCACCACGGGTATCGAAACCCAGTTTCTAGCGTTGTAAGTCCGCAGACATACCGCTGTGCTACTGGAGGCGACAAGGACAGCAACACAGAGTGTCATGGGTGACAAGGACAGGAATATTCTGAGCGACTAGAACACGAAAACAGAGTTTTCTAAGTGATGTGGACAACAAAGGAGATAATTCGAAATGTGTTTTGTAAGAAAGAGATTAAGCTACTTCTAATATCGGATTTTTACCAACAAAACAAGGCTTAACGACACGTGCTTGTTTGGGGTTCAGTGGGAATGTCCTTTACAAAGATGTGATTAAACCAAGTCTATTTCAGTTGGGTTTCTTCCAATTATCTGAGCTCTTATCTTGACCGTACAGAATTACCCCTGTAGAAAAGCAAAAGAAAAAAAACAAAAAAAACTACAACCAATGCAGTGCCTAAAATGTAGCGGATAGTTTTATTTTTAATTTATGATGCTGATATAAAACTTTAGTATCATTTTCCGTATAAGTTATCCAAGTTATATATATATACATTTGAAAGATCAACAAATCAACAATGTTACAAGGAGTTCAACTTTTATTTTCACAAAATATGCGTCAGGGAAAAAAAAGCCACCTGACTCTACACAAACGCGTATACAAACAAATAAGTATAGTTATATTAGTATTTAATAACAGTATATATATTTTATAATTAGAATAATTATTATTGATAAATACGTTATTCTGTAAAATAAATGCAGAACCAAAACAATTGTTGATATACTTATCAAATTACATATAAGTAGATGTAATTATTACAAGCTACTACTGATGAAACTCCGTGATTTCACCACGCTTGTTTTGGAATGTATGAAACGTTACACCGCTGCGTTGAAAAGCTATGGATTAATTGGGTTCAGAATTAATCATTCACAGATGTGTGTAATTCGTGGGAGTGAGACTGTGGTTAAGGATAAGTATCTGCAAGCATGTTCGGCGACGGGATGCGAACTCGTGACCCTCAGATTATGAGTCAAGTGTCCTAACCCGTATGGAGAAATAAACGTTTGGCTAAATAGATGGTACGTTTACGTATCTGTACAAGAATGGTTCGTCCACCTTTTCATAAGTCTGTATAGCGTTTGTCGTTAAATACAGAGATCAGCAAATTAAAAGAGCTAGGCCTAGTGGTTCAGCTTGCCTGTGAATCCGATAATTCATGGTTTGCGACCCGTTGTTTCAAAAAAATGCTTTTCGCCTTGGGGACTCATTATAAGAGAGGTGGTCTAATGAAGTAGACATAATACAAAAGTTGGCGGTGGGCGCTTTTTGCTACTTGCCTTGCCTGTCGGTTAAAAATTAAAAACGACTAAGCGCATATAGTTTGTTTGTTTGAAGTTAAGCAAAAAGCTACACAATGGGTTATCTGTGCTCTGCCCACCACGGGTATCGAAACCCGGTTTCTAGCGTTGTAAGTCCGCAGACATACCACTGTGCCACTGGAGGGCAAGCGCATATAGACTTTAAGAATCTTTGCGTGGAATTCTTAAATAAACACAACAAAGTTACAAACATGGAATAATTATAAATGAAACTAAAAAACACTGTTGTAATGATAGTCATCTTAGGTTGATATGTATGTGAAGATTTCTTTATAAGAAAACATATAAATCTGGCACCACTTTTAACAGAAAATAATCTGATGTACATTTGAGGTAAATGAAAAACACAGAGCATCATTTGGTTTCTTGTACATTCTAGGTTGGGTTTAATGATCTTGGTGAAGAGGGGTGTACATTCTAGGTTGGGTTTAATGATCTTGGAGAAGAGGGATGCACATTCTAGGTTGGGTTAATGATCTTCGAGAAGAGGGATGCACATTCTAGGTTGGGTTTAATGATCTTCGAGAAGAGGGATGCACATTCTAGGTTGAATTTAATGATCTTGGAGAAGAGGGATGTACATTCTAGGTTGGGTTTAATGATCTTCGAGAAGAGGGATGTACATTCTAGGTTGGGTTTAATGATTTTCGAGAAGAGGGATGCACATTCTAGGTTGAATTTAATGATCTTGGAGAAGAGGGATGTACATACTAGGTTGGCTTTAATGATCTTCGAGAAGAGGGATGTACATTCTAGGTTGGGTTTAATGATCTTCGAGAAGATGGATGTACATTCTGGGTTGGGTTAATGATCTTGGAGAAGAGGGATGTACATTCTAGGTTGGGTTTAATGATCTTCGAGAAGATGGATGTACATTCTAGGTTGGGTTAATGATCTTCGAGAAGATGGATGTACATTTTAGTTGGGTTAATGATCTTCGAGAAGATGGATGTACATTCTAGGTTGGGTTAATGATCTTCGAGAAGATGGATGTACATTCTAGGTTGGGTTAATGATCTTCGAGAAGATGGATGTACATTCTAGGTTGGGTTAATGATCTTGGAGAAGATGGATGTACATTCTAGGTTGGGTTAATGATCTTCGAGAAGATGGATGTACATTCTAGGTTGGGTTAATGATCTTCGAGAAGATGGATTTGCTGACGATTCCAGACTAAACCATTGAGCTAACAGAACAAATGAAGAACAAGGATTGCCGTAAATGTTAGCCTGATCCGAGTTCCTAACCAGATGTGGGCTATTGTGGATATTAACTTGAATTTACAAGTTAGAATAACATAGGTCTTAAACATTTAAATCTAGCCTGACAGTTTAGAAGAATCCGGCTGTTTGAATGTTAAGCTAACAAACTTGTAGGTTTTAACTGTACACTTTACTGGAACCAATAATCTAAGAGAACATGGGCTGTTGTACACTGTAACTGGAACCAACGATCTAGGAGAACATGGATTGTTGTAAACTTTACTGGAACCAATGATCTAGGAAAACATGGACTGTTGTACACTGTAACTGGAACCAACAATCTAGGAGAAGATGGATTGTTGTACATTGTAACTGGAACCAACGATCTAGGAGAACATGGATTGTTGTACACTGTAACTGGAACCAACGATCTAGGAGAACATGGACTGTTGTACACTGTAACTGGAACCAGCGATCTAGGAGAACATGGATTCTTGTACACTGTAACTGGAACCAGCGATCTAGGAGAACATGGATTGTTGTAAACTTTACTGGAACCAACGATCTAGGAGAACATGGACTGTTGTACACTGTAACTGGAACCAACGATCTTGGAGAAGATAGACTGTTGTACACTGTAACTGGAACCAACGATCTAGGAGAACATGGATTGTTGTAAACTTTA
>NW_013668813.1:110900-114557 GCF_000517525.1 Limulus polyphemus
TTGAAGCAACGTCGCTGAGGACTGTAGGCTGATCAACTTCTTGAATCGAATTAATTACAGTATCTTGTACAATTTCAGCGGAACTCATAATGCTGGAAACTGAAGAACTGAGTGAATATCCAGTTGAATCTACGAAGGAAAGGTTATTTAAACTTTGATCTGACCCCACGTCAAGATATTGTACAAGAGTTTGTGATGAATCAGAAGGAATGTTGTATTCCAAAATCTGGTAAATATCAGGAAACTTCAGTCTGTCCCGTGGCTCAGTCTTCCAACATCCTGCCATGATGTCATAAATGTAATATGGGCATTCTCCTGGAGGACTTAGAAGAATTCCTTGCAAAACCAGTTTTACAACCTGAAAGAATCGGAACAAAATTTAGATTAGCAATTGTAATCTGTTTGGTAGAAATAATTTATTAGGTTTACCCAATCTGTCAAAAACAGAAGATGACAGACAATGAGTTATATAACAACGACCTTTAACAAAACTATTTTATAAAGAATTTCTTTTCGTCTTCTTTTCTTTTATTGTTAATATCAATATCTTTCTTTATAGAAAATCACGAATTTAGCGGGAAGTATTTTATAGTTTATTGATTTTAAGAAATTCCTTTGGCGATTTGGCGCATATTTGAAGTGATAAATTCAAATAAATTTTGTTTTTTGTTTGTTTGAAGTTAAGCACAAAGATACACAATGGGCTATCTGTGCTCTGCCCACCAGGGGTATCTGAACCCGGTTTCTAGCATTGTAATTCCAACAAATAAAACGACCGTGAACTCCAGAGAATCTTACAAGTTGTTTCATTTGCTCAACGTTTCGGCGTTGCGCCTTCATCAGGAATATGCAATTTTTGTAATGAATTCTATCTCTCAAATTAGTGTGATTAGTAGGACAATAGAAACGCTGTCCGAAGACTTGCTTAAGGCAGTTGAAAGCACAACTAGCTTTTGTAAGTGGACCAATGGTGGTGACCATAACGTGTTGGTAAGCGATTTTTGAAAACATATTGCTGAGCATCTGTGGACTAGAATTTCTCCTAAAACGAGTTATAATGCATTATTTTCGTTGAAATATACATAGAGACATTCTGTGGAAAATGTTAAAAATGGCATACCATTTTAAGAAACAGTAAAACAAATTTCCGCAGAAGAAAAAAATGTCAAACAAAGTGGAATTATTATTTTGTGTATGTATCGAATGCCTACAAGTTCCATATTAATTTAGCTTGTAGCTTTGTATGTATAAAGTTGGGTCCGCACCCGAAGGGAAAAAATAACAACAAAACGTTATGCTTCTACCCATGGTACCTGAACACACTTCCAATATGGCGCACCAAAGCAGGGTCCGCACCAGAAGGGAAAAAAATAACAAAACGTTATGCTTCCATCCTTGGTACCTGAGCACACTTCCAATATGGCGCACCCGGTGTCCCAAAGTGTGGAACACAAAATTCGATGCCAGATTCTGGTTCAGCCGCCCTGAAAATCTACTCTTAGATCCCCTTCATATCTGGGTGACTTTCCTGGGTGTTTTTAAACTCTACACTCTATAAATAAGGACATTTACTGGGCCACCCCAGGTCTCCCTGCCAAGTTTGGTTCTACTAGCTCCAGATATATATACGGGTGCGCCATATTGGAAGTGTGCTCAGGTACCATGGGTGGAAGCATAACGTTTTGTTGTTTTTTTTCCCTTCGGGTGCGGACCCAACTTTGGTGCGCCATATTGGAAGTGTGTTCAGGTACCATGGGTAGAAGCATAACGTTTTGTTGTTATTTTTTCCTTCGGGTGGGGACCCAACTTTGGTGCGCCATATTGGAAGTGTGCTTAGGTACCATGGGTGTAAGCATAACGTTTTGTTTTTTCCTTCGGGTGTGGACCCAGCTTTGGGGTAGCTATAGAAGTAGTTGGAGATAAAAGAGAAGATTGATTGGTACATTGGGCCTCTGTAAATAATGAGGGGTCCTTTGAACCTCTCAGCGGAACGCGGTATTTTATGCTAAGCTTTTAAAAATATCGTATTTTCGGTTTCCTAGTACAGTTTCTAATAGATCGAAATTCAGATTATATATCGAAATTCAGATTATATAATTATACAAACCTCTTCATTGGAATGACCATAATAGGGCTGTTTGCCCAAAGTAAAAATTTCCCACAAAACAACACCGTAAGACCACACATCAGAGTCGAGAGTAAACTTTCCATACATCATGCTTTCTGGCGCCATCCATCGCACGGGCAACATCCGGGACCCACCAATCTGAAATGCAGATATTATCCATGTATAGTATAAAGTATGTGTCAATGTGTCGTTGCATGCATGTAGTTTTAAGTTACATCGTTTTCTCTCGAGTGAATCAGTAAATCTGAAATAAAAAATTAGATTTTGTCAACGTGTGTTGTGCATGAACCATAATATAAGAAAACATTTTGACTAATAACACGAGCAAATGAAGTCTGTCAAAAATTAATTGTTAAAAAGAAAAACTGTTGACTCATCTAAGAACACACTACAGCACCGCAGCGTTTGAACTTAATTAGCTAAAATAGTTTAAGTTACAATCTTTACATCTAACTGCGAAAGCTAAATGTCAACAAACTCGTTATAATGTCTCGGAAAAAAAAAAATTATTACATGAAGTTGCTCTCGAATCACATTTCAGAAACTTCAAACAAATAGGGGTTCAAGCGGTACTTGTTTGTTTGTTTTTGAAATTCGCGCAAAGCTACACGAGGGCTATCTGCGCTAGCCGTCCCTAATTTTGCAGTGTAAGACTAGAGGGAAGGCAGCTAGTCATCACCACCAACCGCCAACTCTTGGGCTACTCTTTTACCAACGAATAGTGGGATTGACCATCACATTATAACGCCCCCCATGGCTGAAAGGGCGAGCATGTTTGGTGGGACAGGAATTCGAACTCGCGACCCTCAGATTGCGAGTCGAGTGCCTAACTCAAGGGGTACTAATGTATTCAGGTATTTATCATCGTAAAAATATTTGTTGGTTTAACGCTAGGCTACACAATGGGCTATCTACGGTCTCTCCACCGAGAGGAATCGAACCCCGGATTTTAGCACTTAAGTCCGTAAACTTACTTCTGACCCACCGAGAGATCAGAAAAGTGGTAAACTATCACCTAATCATATAAATGGGTTAATATTAAATAAATATAGTGGTTAGCATATCCAGACTGGGAAGAGAGATGATCAAATCTTACAATTGTCGACAAGACAATAGAAGCCAAAAGTTGGCGGTGGGTGTTATTGATTAGCTGCCTTCCTTCTAGTATATATATATATATTCAAAATTATGAACAAAAGTTACAAGTTAATAACATTTTGAGAATTTAATGATATAAAGTTTTCAGTTACACAACGACTTATCCGTCACAAGACTAAAGTTTTCAGTTACACAATGACTTATCCGTCACAAGACATAAGTGACGAAACGACATGTTTATAATTTCATGACTTGTTTAAATTCAGCGCAGCAAAAAAAGTAGAGTAATAATCCATTAGTGCATTACGATAAAAATAATTGGTTTTTGTTTATTTGTAATTAAGCACAAAGTTACACAATGTGCTATCTGTGCTCTGCCCACCACGGGTATCGAAACCCGGTTTCTAGCGTTGTAAGTCCGCAAACAAACC
>NW_013668813.1:115527-124356 GCF_000517525.1 Limulus polyphemus
GGGTGGTCAGAAATTTGGATTTTTATTCGTCACGCACTTGACTGATAGATTTTCTGCTCGCTGTTAACCAAAAGTATCTCACCGAAAGATGACAGGTCAAGGTGAGGAAATAATAAAAAAGGGATTAAACGCATGAAGGTGATCGAAATAATACTAACTTCCATCCCTGCCTACTTTTGGAACATAAAATAGCGGGATCTCGAACATTTTTTGAAGGTGTTTAAAATAATACTAACTTCCATCCCTGCCTAGTTTTGGAACATAAAATAGCGGGATCTCGAACATTTTTTGAAGGTGTTTAAAATAATACTAACTTCCATCCCTGCCTAGTTTTGGAACATAAAATAGCGGGATCTCGAACGTTTTTTGAAGATGTTTAAAATAATATTAACTTCCATCCCTGCCTACTTTTGGAACATAAAATAGCGGAATCTCGAACATTTTTTGAAGGTGTTTAAAATAATACTAACTTCCATCCCTGCTTAGTTTTGGAACATAAAATAGTGGGATCTCGAACGTTTTACTGCTTATTTTGTTTAAGCGCAAACTACACAATGTGCCCACTGGAAGTATCTAACCCTGCATTCTAGAGTTATAAAAACCTTCAAGCTTACCGTTGTTTCTACGGAGAGGAATTACATAAGCACAACTAGAGTGTACTTAAGAAATATTGATGTGTTTTGAAGAAGAAATATGATGATGATGAAGAAATCCATTATAAAGCGTTATATCTTCTAACAGTTTATAGGTTTTATCACAGTGATTACTTTAAAAGGTTCGTGCTTCCTTTACAGCTACCGTTACACAAATAAAAAAAAACATTTTAATTTGTCAGATCGGAAAAGAATAAGAACAACGGTGGTTAGGTGAGTTTATTTTTACATGTAATACGTTTCTTCTGACAAGTGTCCTTTCTTGTTTTACAACTCTTATTCTTCCGCTTGTTAACATAGTTCCTATAAGTTTGGCACGCTAACTCTTTTATGATAGAGATAATAGTGGCTATAATGAAGTATAAACATACTGTACTTAATCTTTCTTACTTTGTAATAATCACACGTATAGATGTCACGAGACATGCCAAAGTCCGATATCTTGACCGTGAGGTTTTCTCCCACTAAGCAGTTTCTAGTGGCCAGGTCTCTGTGGACGAAGTGTTGAGATGATAAATACGTCATACCCCTAGCGATTTGTGTTGCGAATAGCACGAGGTCGGCCTGCGGGGAAACAATGTATTATCATTATAGCATGTTTCATAACAGGTTTAACATGCAATGTAAAATGTTATTAGCAAGTCGTTACGATAGTTAATGTACAGGCGGAAGTTCTTTAATGTGGATGAAACAAAACATCAAACTGATTCCTGTTGCTATGTTCTTTATTCTGGTCTTTTATTATCTCGGGAGACAATTTTTCCTGTATTCTAGTGTTACCCTACTATTCTATATCCTTATTCTAACCTTGCATCATCTCGAGAGGTATAATTCCTGTATTCTAGTGTGACACAATTTACCCTACTATTCTATATCCTTATTCTAACCTTGCATCATTTCGAGAGGTATAATTCCTGTATTCTAGTGTGTTACCCTACTATTCTATATCCTTATTCTAACCTTGCATCATCTCGAGAGGTATAATTCCTGTATTCTAGTGTGACACCATCCTACTATTTTATATCCTGCTATTAAATCACTTATTCTAACTAAAAATCGTATTTCGCTAAGACGGTACACTCAGTTAGAAAAGTGTAACCAGGCTAACCACAGCGCTCCAAGCGGCAGGTATGATAAAATTCAACCACGTTACTGTTGGCTACTCCTCAAGCAGACTCAAGTACAAAGAGTATCTGCGACTTTAAACACTCGGCATTACATGAAGAAAAACGACATCATATCAATTTGTGGTTTATGTCTTACATAAACATACTAGCTGTCATAATTGTGGTTTAGGCCTCACATAAACATACTAGCTGTCATAATTGTGGTTTAGGTCTTACATATAACCATACTAGCTGTCATAATTGTGGTTTATGTCTTACATAAACATACTAGCTGTCATAATTGTGGTTTAGGTCTAACATAAACATACTAGCTGTCATAATTATGGTTTAGGTCTTACATAAACATACTAGCTGTCATAACTGTCATAATCCTGTGTATCAATAGATTGTATTTATGTAACATTAAATATTTACTGTGCAGTTAATCCTGTGTATCAATAGATTGTATTTACAACTTTTAATAGTACATTTTATGAGTGACAAACATGTTCATATTATGTGTATTTGATAAAGTTCAACAGAAAATATTCAATGTAATATTAAATAAGTATTTGATCTGTTTATTTACAGTAAACAGTTTCAAGTACCTGGATGTAAGTCTTCTTGCTGTAATATTACAACAATTCATATTACGAGTCACAAACTTATTAAAACATTTACCCTTAAATTGAGCCATTCGAACTAAAATTTGTTAAAATGTGGACAGACAGAATTTGATTATTCCACCTACAGATATGATTTCATATAAAAACGAGAAGAAAAAGCATTCCTAGTTGTAAGGAATAAACTCTCGAACATGCCATAAAGTGTGCGATTAAATACACGACTTAATTAGTGCTGTCAAGTCAGCCGCCAAATGGCGTGGTTTAAATTTCATGACATTTGTAGAGATGGGGTAGTGTTTTATTTCAAATTACATTTATTTTATTTCAGCCAATATCTCGCTAAAAACCAGAGCTTGTGTGCTTTGGCCCGGCTATTGGTCTCTTTGGCGTCTACTGCTCGTCTACGTCACCAATATCACCAGGCGACGTCAACAACACCAAATCAAATTCGATGACGAGGAACCCAATTTGAGACTAATTTTATTAACACCAAATGAAAACTTTGCCACGTGCTTCCCGTACGGAGTACTCCCATTTCCCTCTACGCACTTGGATTTAATGATCCCAGCCGTGGCATTGGATTTACAGATCGTTTCTCCCACATCACAATACTAGGCATTGGATTTACGAATCTCAGCCATGGTATTGGGATTTACATATACCTACCAGGACCAAATAAGGCTCGTTTGTTGATAGTTTGTCGATGTCGTACTGTTTCTTCTCATCTAGTCATCAACCTTTCAAGAAACTTTGCCTCCTTCATCTCACCTACTTCGTACATCAAAATCTTATACAAAAGTGCCCTTCCACTATAGTTAATGTACTTGATCGCTAGATAAACAATAATTACCTCTAGCGGGGCGAAGGAAGATAAATATATCTCTGAGCACCCTGGATGTTTACTGTTCGGCGACCGACATTTTTAATGTCGATTGTCGAATTGTTTTCATCTAAATTCCTGTCAGGTTTTTAAGTTTTATTTACAGATCCCAGTCACCCTGTGACCCTGGTCACGGGAAGTTTATTATTATGTGTTTTATTTACAGATCCCAGTCACCCTGTGACCCTGGTCACGGGAAGTTTATTATTATATGCTTTATTTACAGATCCCAGTCACCCTGTGACCCTGGTCACGGGAAGTTTATTATTATATGTTTTATTTACAGATCCCAGTCACCCTGTGACCCTGGTCACGTGAAGTTTATTACTATATGTTTTATTTACAGATCCCAGTCACACCATGACCCTGGTCACGGGAAGTTTATTACTATATGTTTTATTTACAGATCCCAGTCACCCTATGACCCTGGTCACGGGAAGTTTATTATTATATGTTTTATTTACGGATCCCAGTCACCCTGTGCCCCTGCTTTGTCGCATTTTTGTCACCTTCCTTCTTCTCAATGACGTCATCGGCCTTGGTCTTCTCTCTGCCCTGAAACCCCCTGGACATGACTCTTTCATCTCTCCAATCTCAAAGCTTTAAAATCGCCAGAAGACAACATTATGGCGAAAATTAAATAATTCTCGAATGTAACAAATAAATTAACGCGAGCGGGGCGAAGGGGGGGGGTACTAAATTCACCGAACACCCCAGTTTAGGAAGGTTTCTTTCCTTTAAAAACTAAATCCCTGTCACAAAATTTTCGTGTGATATTTTTGTCCCCCACCTTCCCGTTTTCTCCCTTCTCTTCGGACGGCTTCTCACTCTCGGGAGAATCACATAGTTAGAAACTTCAACTAATTATATTCTCTCAAATCAAACGGATCCTTTAGCCCCCTTGGTCAACATCCTAATCCCCTCCTTTAGCCCCTTGGTCAACAGCCTAATCCCCCACTTGCGGGATGAAGAGAAACAAATAGTTTCTGAGCGTCCCATATTTCCCTGTATTGCGAAGTTGACGATGACGACGATGAGATAGGTGGCCCTGCTGTGCAGAAGTACCTTTATGGCTCTAACACAGTACTTCTCCACCCCATACACAGGCCCGATCAACCCCAACGATTCTACGGCAATTCTCTTGCGGCGAGACATTAAGAAGGACGGAGAACATCAAACGACCCCAAACCATCACTTCTATTACACGGCCAGCGATAGCTTCAAACAAAAAGTTCGCAAAGCAAACAAGTGCGATGCGCGCTTCGCGTAAAGCGAAAAAACGAGTAAGTTCAATTCAAGAAAAACGAAAATGAAACCCACACCGTCATCATCAAACGGTAAGTCCAGTATAGGTGGCCTTTTCATTAATGGTAATAACCAAATATCATCTAACTTATCTATTATTAGCTGCAGTAAACATAAATTTGCAAGACTAAGCCCTGATAAAAAGTCAGAACCATCTAAATCGTAACCAAGTCCCGAGAATGAAAATAAACAAAACGGTGTAGATAAGATAACGTGACCGAATCAACGGAGAAATTAAACAGTAATGTATAAAAATAAAGATGGTGACAGACGTGGAGAAAAATACACAAAACTTAACAAGAAAACACAAAACAACACAGAAGAAAACACAAATGAATGTGAATCCGGCTTCATCACAGTCACAAGAAAAACGATAAGTAAGATAACACAAAGATAACACAATCAGCCCCACCAAAACGTACCATTATCATCCCAAGTACGTACAAATAATAACAATTAAAAGATGCAAACCAAACTCAAACACCATACATATCAAACGAAAGGCAAGAATCTTTGTAAAGACCTTGACATCCTACTCAAGAATGACCCAAGGACGCCTTTCAACAACTACCCGTAAACAAACCCCCAGCTAGAGCCTCTGTTATCCGAGGCATATACTACACAATATATGCGGAAGACGTGATGATTTTGTTTGCTACTTTCGTGGGGAATTTAAATTTTATCAGAGGATTTTGGTCTTACCTTGTCCAGTGAGTTTGAAGACTTACTGGAGAAATGAGAGAAACAGAGGCATGTCCGGAGGGTTCCAGGGCAGAGGGAAGAACTAAGGCTGATGGCGAGCGGAGCGAAGGGGGATAACAATAACCCTGAACACCCCAGTTGAGGAAAGTTTCCCAAATTCCTGTCACGAATTTTTTTTAGGGGGGAAGGGAGGTACTGTCCGACACTAACATTCCACACACAAAAGTGTAAAGAATCATCTCACTACGAACAAAAAACATCTACAAGCTTAATAAAAGTAAACACAGAAAACACCCACAATATTCAATGGTATTATATTATGGAACCAACATTGTGGTCACGTAGCTGCAGCTTGTAAGTCACAGCCAAGATGCGTTGCTTGTGGTCTAAACGACAATGTAAAACAATGGCCAAAAACACATGAATAACCAAAATGATGTAACTGTAATGAAAACCGCAGTGCAAACTATACAGTATGCACTAAATATAAACCCATAAAACAAACCTTTCTAATATAAGGAACAACACACAAGTCCAACAGCTACAGAATGACACAGACAAACAATAAAACAAACATACAGTAAACACTACCAACAACCAAGATACCTCTCCTACCAACGCCTAAAAATACTGAAACCGCAAAAACATACGAAAAAGTAGGTTCCAACGAAACAATAAGCAAACTATCCCAAGAAAAAATAAACTAAGAATCTGAACAAAAGACATTGAAGAAGGACAAAACTAACCACTTCATAAACGTTCTAAAAAACTTGGTAACTGATTTGTTACAGAAGTCAGTAACCCACAAACAGAAAGATGACTTCATAACAATAATGATAAATATACCGATTTGTCACAGAAGTCAGTAATCTACAAACAGAAAGATACTTTATAACAATAATGATAAATATACCGATTTGTCACAGAAGTCAGTAACCCACAAACAGAAAGATGACATTATAACAATAATGATAAATATACCGATTTGTCACAGAAATCAGTAACCCACAACAGAAAGATAACTTCATAACAATAATGATAAACATACCGATTTGTCACAGAAGTCAGTAACCCACAAACAGAAAGATGACTTCATAACAATAATGATAAACATACCGATTTGTCACAGAAATCAGTAACCCACAACAGAAAGATAACTTCATAACAATAATGATAAACATACCGATTTGTCACAGAAGTCAGTAACCCACAACAGAAAGATGACTTCATAACAATAATGATAAACATACCGATTTGTCACAGAAGTCAGTAACCCACAAACAGAAAGATGACTTCATAACAATAATGATAAACATACCGATTTGTCACAGAAGTCAGTAACCCACAAACAGAAAGATAACTTCATGACAATAATGATAAACATCACCAAGGAACACCTAGCACACATATTATCACTAATAATATCAAAAATGACACCCTACTTATTCACAAACAATGAATAAACTCACAATTCTTCACGTCAACATCCAAGATGGCTTAACTTTCAAGCGGCATGAGATCGAAGATCTAATAGTCGCATCAGAGCGGATATAATAATAATTACAAAGACACTGATGAAAAAAACATAACAGATTTAATATAAACAACTACGTTACTTCAAGACATGACAGAGAAACAAAAGAGACATCAAAAGGGGACATATTAGCCTCCTATAAAAACACACTATACCTCTGAAACTTAAAGTATAACTAGAACGAACCTTAGAAAATAACGCTACTCTTACAATCACTGGTCAATATCGCTCTCCAAGAAATAACTTAGATATTGTAACCATAACTACATAATAACAAGAAACTTAAACAGTGAAATTGAAGTATTGGATGTGTCCATGACTACAACAAACGGCAGAAAATTACAAGATTTCTTAAAGGAACTTGACAGTATCCTACTCAACGACAATACCTCAATGCATACAAGGTATGCATGTAATAGTATTGATATATAAGGTCTATGTATATGTTCTAGTTCTATAGTAAACTCGTTCATTTCGTTTGATGTCGGAAAGGATATAGACAGCGATCATCTATCAATATAAACTTATAAAAAAAGGCATACCGAACGTGATAAAATATAATATAAACTTTACAAAATAAGGCATACCGAACGTGACAAAATATAATATAAACTTATCAAAAAAAAGGCATACCGAACGTGACAAAATATAATATAAACTTTTCAAAAAAAGGCATACCGAACGTGATAAAATATAATATAAACTTCTCAAAAAAAGGCATACCGAACGTGACAAAATATAAACTTATCAAAAAAGGCATACCGAACGTGATAAAATATAGTATAAACTTATAAAAAAAGGCATACCGAACGTAATAAAATATAACATAAATTTAACAAAAAGGCATACCGAACGTAATAAAATATAACATAAATTTATCAAAAAAAGGCATACCGAACGTGACAAAATATAATATAAACTTATAAAAAAGGCATACCGTACGTGATAAAATATAATATAAACTTCTCAAAAAAAAGGCATACCGAACGTGACAAAATATAATATAAGCTTATCAAAAAAAGGCATACCGAACGTGATAAAATATAACATAAATTTATCAAAAAAAGGCATACCGAGACTGTACGGACATTTAGCTGCTATGTTTAGCCTATCCATAAAATCTGGATATGCAAGGACTGTTTGGAAGTTCTAATGTTTCTGAAAAAAGAAAAGCCAGCAAGTAAACTAGAAAGCTATAAACCAATCAACCTAAACAGCTGTACTGGAAAGCTACTAGAAAAAAATCACCAGTTCAAAATGTTGGCATATCTCGAACTGACATCAAAATTTCCCAAAATGCACAATGGATTTAGGACAAAAAGACAAACAAGTTGACAGTTTTAACCGAAATGAATGCTCTGTCGATTGCTTTCTCGATGTAGAGAAAACATTTGACTCTGTACGGCACAACGGACTAAAATATCGATTGTCACAAATGAAACTATCACTAGGTGTTATTCACTGGTTCTCCAACTTTCTAGATAACAGAATTAATGTATTGGAGTAATTTACCCCGGAGACAGGTGTCTTGAAAGTAGGGTCTGATCCAAATGTCTGCTTCTTCTCCCAACTCCTACACACCAACTAGAACAGCGACAAATTTCCAGCTCCTAAACCCCAACTAAGTCCCCCAGTAGCACAGCAGTATGTCTGCGGACTTACAACGCTAGAATCCGGGTTTCGATACCCGTGGTGGGCAGAGCACAGATAGCCCATTGTGCTTAACTTCAAAAACCAAACAACACTCCAACTATAACAGCGACAAATTTCAGCTCCTACACTCCAACTAAGCCGCCCCCCAGTAGCACAGCGGTATGTCTGCGGACTTACAACGCTAGAATCCGGGTTTCGATACCCGTGGTGGGCAGAGCACAGATAGCCCATTGTGCTTAACTTCAAAAAACCAAACAACACTCCAACTATAACAGCGACAAATTTCAGCTCCTAAACTCCAACTAAGCCGCCCCCCCAGTAGCACAGCGGTATGTCTGCGGACTTACAACGCTAGAATCCGGGTTTCGAT
>NW_013668813.1:125356-131854 GCF_000517525.1 Limulus polyphemus
CCCCCCAGTAGCACAGCGGTATGTCTGCGGACTTACAACGCTAGAATCCGGGTTTCGATACCCGTGGTGGGCAGAGCACAGATAGCCCATTGTGCTTAACTTCAAAAAACCAAACAACACTCCAACTATAAAAGCGACAAATCTGCAGCTACGGTTAAAATAAATTGAAAACTACTGTAACAAATGGAGAACCAAATAAACACAAATCATGTTATTCACAAAACAGCAAACACCCTCCAATGTTATACCTTTATGGATCTCTTCTCCATCTAGCCACATCAGCCAAATTCCTGGGCCTAGCCTACGATTCTAAATTAAGTTGGACTAAACACATAAATGATATTAGAATCACTAAAGCATACAGAGTTCCTAGATACACACACACACACAACATTCTTAGAGAATTACCCAAACATCCCCATGTTCAAAATAGATCAATAGATTACTTTCGCAAAACTTTTTAACAAAAATGAATCATAATGAACGTTGGAATTTTTACCATACATGATATCGCTGTTTGTTAAGTACAAAGCTACAGAAATACGGCCAACCACGGGTATCGAAACCCGGTTTTAAGTCCGCAGACACCCCACTGTGCCACTGTGGGGGGGGGGGGGCTACATAATGATAACAGACCTAAGTACCTCTCACCATTAGATCTAGTAAACTCCTTATGTATTATATGGCCACCTACTACTGGGCAAACCGGTAGCTAGATATAGTGTTAATTTTATTTTAAAATGGTTTATTTATGTGAAAATAGGATTAGTACTATATGTTTTCAATTGATATTTATGGAACTGTTTATGTGAACAAATCTTTATGTTGACAATGAACAAAATTAGAGAAGTTTATATCAGAAAACTCGAAAAATCGATGTCATACATTCATGGACACGACCTGAAAAGGGTCAGTCGCGTGTGCGAATGAACATTGCTACGCATATACAGTAAATGCATGATGTAAGAATGGGTTTTCCTAGCTACCGGACATTTTATTGAATAATTAATGTGGGCTTCATTCAACACCTAAATCAATAGACAAGGAGGGTGATAGAGGTCCAGGTTTATCTGATCATCCCAGGTCACACGACCAAACAACGACCAAGCATGACGTATAGAGAGTGAGGGGGCCGTCTTAGCGATATCGTGCGTTTGATTCAAACTTTGTATTTTGTAGGTATAGATAATTATTGTTTGTAATTATTTGTGTTTAACATTGCTTTATATGCCCTATGATTAGTTTCCAATTGTTAATTAATTTGAGTTTATAGTATAATCCATTTATATTTCATTTTGCTAACCTCTAAAAAAAAGGATGTCCTAAGTAGTGAATTTTTCTGTTATTTTAACATTGTATCCGATAGATGGCAGCCTATTATTACTCTGATTGGTTTTAAATTATCTTATTCAAACTCATAGATAAATATATAAATAATTACATTTAATTTCGAACAAAGCTTCTTTCATACTAGTTGTTATGCGAATAAATATATATTCAAGTTATTATCAACTGTTCGATTTATTATGTATTACGATAACTTAAATAAGAATTGCGTAACTCCACATCTATTATTTTTTGTTGTTGTTTACCTGAGTTAACCTGTAGGAGAGACCACCAGGTGGCTGGTTTATGTATGAACTATTATTTCGTAATAATTCTCCTAAGTCGCCATATTGCATGAATTCAAAAACCATCCAAGGAACAGCTTCGGCTTCTGCAAGAAATTATTTGTGTAATTACTTTTAACCAAAGGAATACAAATAACTTATTTAAAAGACAAACTGAGCCTATGGATATCATTCTATCTATACTTAGTATGTCACTAATGTCACTACCAGAAAAGGTTTGATACAAATCGGCATTAATCCTAATTATTGCC
Source organism: Limulus polyphemus (assembly GCF_000517525.1). Taxonomy (NCBI): domain Eukaryota; kingdom Metazoa; phylum Arthropoda; class Merostomata; order Xiphosura; family Limulidae; genus Limulus; species Limulus polyphemus. The sequence continues at coordinate 127,239 of NW_013668813.1, forward strand.
TAAGTGCACCCAGACAAACGTTAAAGGATTTACGTAGCATTAAAAAACTGTTTATGGCTAAGAGTTTTTCCTAAAATAAAATTAACAGTAAGTTCTAGCGGCATTAAGCTTTTATATAACTGGTGTTTACTAATTCAATAAATATACACCAAAAGCAAAAACGTCTAACTCTACATTCTCCACAAAAGTGGTATTTTTTTATGAATATTTTTAACAGCATAATTCCTTTTAGATTTATCAACTTCTCCCATTTTTTAAAATCGAATTTACATTTAAAAGAATAACATATTAATTTTTGAACTTTAAAAGAGAATATAACAAAATAATAACAGAGAACAAATAGGAAACTAAATAAATAGGGAAAATGCACAAAACATTTACAGCAGGCGTTAAAATTTTGTTTGTTTGAAGTTAAGCCCACAGCTACACAATGGGCTATCTGTGCTCTGCCCACCACGGGTATCAAACCGGGTTTCTAGCGTTGTAAGTCGGCAGACATGTCGTTATGCCACTGGGGTGGGGGCAGCGTTAAAATAAGCAACGAAAACGAGGACGCCGAAGAATATTTCATATTCTTGAAATTGGAATACGTTTACCAAGTGGTCGAAACGTTTACCCTTTACGTAATATTTCCGTTATTTTCATGATCATAAAATAGGTACAACTGAAAATAAAAGTAAATTCATTGTTTGTCCAAACCACAAATCATTATCTACAATCATTAAAACAGTAAAATCGAACCAAATGTTTTATAAAACCAATTAGTGAAAGATGGGGTTCACAACAAAATGATAATATTACCCTCGCATACGTTTAGAAAATAAAAAACATTGAAGGTTTGGTGAGCTGAGATGAGATGAGGGCTGAATACCTGTTAGTATTACTTTATTTGTTGGTTGTTAAACACAAAGTTACACAATGGGCTACTTCGGGTATCGAAACCTGATGTTTAGAGTTAGAACCCCTCAGACTTACCTTTGAGACACTAGAGGACACCTGTTACTATTCTGCAAGGCTAGATTAGAGTAGCTCAACAGTTAGCGGCGGGTGGTGTTCCTCTAGTCAATCACTTCAAAATGACCGTCTATCATGAGTCAAAATTCAATTCTTGCCAAAGTTTGTTCGTCTAAGTCCCGAGCCATGGTGTGTCACCGTTTTTTGTTTATATTTCATGTTTGTTTGTTTTTTCAAGTAAAGAACTAACCAGTTGCCTGCATGCCAGCGTGTTTCTTTTATTCTTTTAACATTTAAGTTTCAAGATCTCCCTTCCTATGTCTTAAAAGTTACTTTGTTACATTGTGGTACGGATATCCAAGGGGTAGAATTAACACATAAACTCACCTTTCAACACAACACCTAACAGTTTCAGTATGTTTTCGTGGTCAAAAGTTGACATTGCTTCAACTTCTCTTTCAAAGTCACTTTCAACTTCAGACGATAAGTTGTCTTTAAGAACTTTTACAGCAACTGGAACTGCTATTCCTGAGTCTTGAATATAACTGCCTAAGGAACGTCGATACGAAAAGGATATGTTACACATAATTAAATACTTTATAAAAAAAAATGATGCGAGCTCAGCTGTTCCATTTCCAAATATCAGTTCGCTAAATAAACATAGAAACTACATAGTTATCAATGAGCAACTGTTAATGTTATAGGCCATCTAATCAGACAATATGGGTTACAATCAGGGTTCCACAGGTAGTAAGTTCTTAATCAGCAACTGTTAATGTTATAGGCCATCTAATCTGACAATATGGGTTACAATCAGGGTTCCACTGGTAGTAAGTTCTTAATCAGCAACTGTTAATGTTATAGGCCATCTAATCTGACAATATGGGTTACAATCAGGGTTTCACAGGTAGTAAGTTCTTAATCAGCAAATGTTAATGTTATAGGCCATCTAATCTGACAATATGGGTTACAATCAGGGATTCCACAGATAGAAAGTTATCAATGAACAACTGTTAATGTTATAGGCCATCTAATCAGACAATATGGTTTACAATCAGGGTTCCACAGATTGTAAGTTCTTAATCAGCAACTGTTAATGTTATAGGCCATCTAATTTTACAATATGGGTTACAATCAGGGATTCCACAGGTAGAAAGTTATCAATGAGCAACTATTAATATTATAGGCCATCTAATCAGACAGTGTGGATTACAATCAGGGATTCCACAGGTAGAGAGTTCTCAATTAGTAACTGTTATAAGCCATCTAATCAGACAGATTATTTTAATGGAAAAATCATGTAATGAGATCAGAGTTCTTATTAATAAGAATACTGATGAAATAATTATGGGTGACTTTAATTATTTAAACATTTATTGGAAATGTATGAAGTCAGATAACAAGGGAAAAAGTCTTCTTGAAGTGATGGTTCTCTATATCAAACAATAAAACCAGATGGACTGTAGTTTTGGAACTCATAAAGATAGTTTTACAATAGTTGAAGTGGGGAAACATTGAGAGGTCATTGCATAATTATGTTTGCCACTTGGTTGTATGCTGAGATAAAAGACAGGCTTGTATTTTTTTTTTATAATTTAACTTTAATTCACGATAGACACGTTCCTTAGAGGAGAGAATGTAACACATGAAAGATCATCCCTAATTAGCTTACTAAAGATACAGAAGAGAAAATCAGGGATAACTGTCATAAGTTTAAAATGTCAAATAGGATAGAAAATTTATAAAACTATAGAAAAGCTAGGAGTTTGGTTCCACACACAGAAGATAAGAAAATCAAAAGGCTTAATGAAAAACAGTTGGTTGATAATATTAAAGCTGTTCGCTTGTTTTTTTTGAATTTCAGTGAAAAGCTACCAGAGGGCTGTCTACGCTAACCTAATTTTGAAGTGATTGATTAATGGAAAGACAGCTACTGTACACCAGATTAGATTAATTTGTTAACAGAGATCAGACAATATGTATTACGTTAGCTCAACACCAGAGGGTGCTAGCAGTACATCTTACAACTGAACTAAGATATATATATATGGAGAGAAATTGATGTAAATAAAAAAAATACCTCTTATAGTAGTTTTCTGTTACAAATTAAACAAAATCGATACAAAGGCAGTAAACACAAAATCGATACAAAGGCAGTAAACACAAAATCGATACAAAGGCAGTGAACACAAAATCGATACAAAGGCAGTAAACGTTTGATCAAAACATTAGTTTCAGATGTAGTCACAAGAAGGTGTTTTATTATTTAACAAAATAATTAATGATGAATATAAAAATCATTACGATATTCTCAAAAGTGTTTCCGGAGTTGAATAAGCTCGAGCCTTAATAAATGTAGCTTATTAAATGGAATTTAAGTTTTCATAAAAAGACCACAATTTTTACCAAGAAAACGCAAATATTAGGGTATTTTGTGCCCTATGGTGATTTTAAATAGACTGACGTTTTTTACTGCATCTACATACCTTTGTAAACTTTACCAAAACAACCTTCACCGACAGTCTCTTGGAAAGTGATGCTTTCGCCGGGGATTTCCATGTCACGTAGCATCTTCAAGAAGGGATTGTCAGGGGAGCTTGAGTAATAGTTTGGGTTAGTAAGGTGATGCTGGGTAATTTTACCTAATGAGCTGACTGAGATTGCATGTGGAAGTTTCCGTCGACAACAGTAATATAACCGGCGGCGCCACCAAAAGCACACCAGGATTCCAGCAATAAGAACAAGGACTACGGTAAAGAGGCATCCGTAAAGAACTGAGGGTTGAGGGTTGACTACTGTGTAGGAGTGAAGGTAATTGGTAGACATGTTTCCAGGACTTTTGGAATGCTATAAGAAATATAAGCTGTACACTAATATTAACTTCTGATCAAAGCAGACTACATTACTCTTAGTGAGATTTTCGGCCGTAATCCCAATAATATCTCACGAAGTTCGGCCAGTTTAGAAAATGTAAGCTAGTCCTAAATCGATATATTTGGTCGTTAAGAAATTAATGTCGCTTTTTTTTAGATGGAAAAAACCGAACAACTTATATATTAAAACACAACACTTAGTAAATGAAATAATCTCCATTCTTATCAATGATGTTTTTCCATCTTACAATCAGGTTATCAATGTACTGATTAAAGAAATCGCTTGCATACGTTTTCCCATTATGATGGTGTTGCAGCGAACGAAAAAGATGGTAATCTGATGGTGTCATATCTGGAGAATATGGTTGGTGGGGGAGAACTTCCCAACCTAACTCCACAATCTTATGTTGCGTCAAACGTGCCACATATGGATGTGCATTGTCATGGAGAAGAAGAACACCTTTCTGATTGACAAGTGAAGGGCGTTTCTGATGAAGAGCTTGATTTAAACGTTCCAATTGCTGACTATAGATCTCTGCATTGACATTTCGCTGTGGATTGAGGAGATCAAAATGAATTACTCCTTTGATGTCCCAGCAAATGCAAAGCATCACTGTGTAGGCTTAACAACAAACATACCCTACAAAATGCCATGTAGGTTAAAATGTGTCCACTACGTAACAAAAGTAATCGTAATACATAGTACAAGCAACCATGGAGTCCAAGTTTTTGGGTCCGAAAATGGTTTTATCTAGGACTGAGCCATTGTTTTTGGTGGTTAATATTCGC
>NW_013668813.1:132809-140107 GCF_000517525.1 Limulus polyphemus
AAAACAAAATCTTAAGAGAATTATCAATATCCTTCCCTGTTGTTTGCTAAACCTATTCGTTGATCCTCTAACACTAATGGTTTGGGCAAAGAAACGTAAGTGATCCAAATGTTGTTGTTCATACTTGAGTTACCTACATATATATATATATAAAAGAAACTGTCGATCTGTATCTACACAAGCACGTGTATCAAACGGGTGAGGTAGTAGTGAAAATATATTTGAATTACTTGCTTTCTCTTAGAGAGATCACTGTCATTTTAAGATTAAAATATTGAGGAGAAGTAGTTCAATTAAAGTACGAGTTTTTAGGAGCTGAAATTACTGGTTTATAAAATGTTAAAGCTTACAAATATATATACTGAAGACTGTGTATGCTATGTGGTATTGTATTGTACATCTAATTGTATAATAAATTTACAACAGTCACAAACTCTTTGATTCTTTCTTTACGGATGCCAAGACATTGGTGGTAATATTTTACTTTCAACTAAATTAACAATTGTCTAACGAATAATTGTAAGTTGTGCATATTAAGAAATAACCTTGGAAATGTATTTCCTTGGAAAAAAAGTAAATTGTGACCGACAGATGATCATTTGATAGGTCAATATCTGACCACTGCTAGTAATATAACATGTTGTTGTGTTTTTTAACGACAGGTGGTGTGCAACATACCCACAAAAAGTGCTATTAAAGAAGACAAGGAATATTGTACTCACTCATTATCTGCCAAAGTCAGGGCATTAAAAATTTTTTTTTCCTCACTGGAATTTAAAAGTTCTGAAGAGCAGTAAATCTCTATCTTGCAAGAAATTTCGACTTAGCGCCTTGTTTCTTGTAACTATTTGTTGTTGTTTTTACAAGCTTGGACAACACTTTCAGCTAAGTAGGATAGCTAAAGCAGTTGTACACTGTTGACTTCGTAACAGGGAATTTGACTGAAATGGTTATGAACTGGAGGTCCAAGGTTCCACAAGCCGCTGAACAAGATCCACTATTTCAGCTGGAATTCTTTATCAAAATGGTGGTCAATTCTATGATTTGGTTCAAAAAGATAAACAAACCCCTGGACAGCGTATTAAAACGGCCAAGGGTCAACTTAACAATATATTGCAGGTCAGGTTCATAACGTTCCGTGTTATACAAGTGACACTATTCAGTTAAGTGTAATCGTCTACGTGGTTGATGGTGCTCATTATTGGCCTACTTCTGGATAGCAGTTTTAAGTTGAGGACTACTATGTCTGATCCTTGAGTTATCTGATCTGGCCGCTTAGACCATGGGTCGTATAAGATGCTATTCAAATTGAAATACCGTACCTAAAGGTTAGATTTGGTTCACTATTTCAAAATCTTGTTAATTTTCTTCTAAATGTCAGTTTTGTCAAATTCTTCTTGAAAAACCGACTGTTTTTGTTTGTTTTTAATTAAACAAAAAGCTACACAATGGGCTATCTGTGCTCTGCTCAGCATGGGTATCGAAACCTGGTTTCTAGCCTTGTAAGTCCACGGACATACCCCTGTGCCACGGGGGGAACAATAAACTATTGAAATCAACATTTATTGATAGTCAGAACTTCAAACAATAACAGAACAGGCCTGACATGGATTGCGGGTTCGAATTTAATCACCCAATATGCTTGCACCTTTCAGCCGTGGGAATGTTATAATGTGATGGTGAATCCCATTTTTTCGTTGGTAAAAAGAGTAGCCCAAGAGTTACTGGTGAATGTTTGTTGACTGGCTGCCTCTCTGGTCTATCACTTCTAAATTGGAAATGGCTATCGCAGATACCCATTGAGTAGTTCTACGCGAAATTCAACAAAACAAACAATGTGATAGTTTCACAAATACTGCCCTGATTGTTCCGCCACCTGTGGGTGATATTGTGAGCAAACCAAGATCTTTAAAACTATTTACAATGGACAATATAAAAAAAACAGCAATACAAAATGTTACTGTACAATAAAAATAACTCAAATTTTACTTCAGATTATATATTAAAAGTTAAAATTATATAAACTAAAGTTTCAATTATGTTAATATATCTGCGCCCTCTAGTTACAAGAAACAGAACCACCCACACGTGATGCCAGATTCCTGATATAATAATTAATACCATTCTTTTCATATCTACTTCTTTATGTTGAAGACAATACAATAACGCCAACAGACATATTATTATGTTGATACAATTCTTCATAGTGAAGTTTTAACAGGACTTGCGTTTATAATGACAAAGAATATAATAACTTGTTGAAATTATAAATAACTATTCAGATTTTTCATATTATATATGTATGTACAATACAAATTAAAAAGTTATTCCCCTGAACTCTTATTCGAAAATAAAAAAGAAGAAAAAAACATGATCCTGAGCATTAAAAAATATCATGTTTCACTTTATATTGCCACAGGTCCAGCGATTATTCTTGAGTCCTCTTGAGACAACCTGTTGAACTAATCTGACGTCACACGACTCCCATAAACCTTTTCGCTCTAGTTATTGAACCAGTTATTATGTTTGAAACCTAAAATGTAGTAGTTCTGTCCGATAAGATATAAATATATTATATCGTAACATAAAGAAAATTACTGACTTACGAAATGTAGCAACTATAGCATTCCTTATTCTACCCGTCGTAGGCACACAGCCTACTGTGTAGGCTTAACAACAATCAAACCCTACAAAATGCCATGCAAGTTAAAATGTGTTCACTACGTAACAAAAGTCATCGTAATACATAGTACAAGTAACCATCTGACGGTATAAATGAAACCTACCATTTCTGTGACGTTCTGCGCCCCCTGGTTTTTCTTTCGAAGAATGCCCAGTAGTTGACCAAAATTAAAGGTATCATTGACTGAGTCTGTAGTTTGTAAATTCGTATTGGATGTTCCTGAAAAGAAACAACAACAACAGCAAAAAAACTTTCGTTTCATCCATTTTTAAACTAGAAGCCTCGCGAAACGTTTTTTATACTATAATTCTATTAGTGCTTTATTTATCTTTAAAGGTTAATTAATAGAAATAAGAGATAAAAGTCCGAATGTTATACTATATAAAACCATCCACAGAAATGTCAGTATAACCAATCATCTTAAAAAATAGTTACTTCCAGGATGTACAAGTTAAAGTATAAAAGAATATTTACTCATAGAAATATACGATAAAAAAGGAGGTAACACGATATTTATTTGTAAGAAGAACCAATGAAAATGTCAATGAATAGATAAAATATTCTCACTTTAACTTGTACATCCTGGAAGTAACTATTTGTATATTCTCACTTTAACTTGTACATCCTGGAAGTAACTATTTGTATATCCTCACTTTAACTTGTACATCCTGGAAGTAACTGTTTGTATATTCTCACTTTAACTTGTACATCCTGGAAGTAACTGTTTGTATATTCTCACTTTAACTTGTACATCCTGGAAGTAACTATTTGTATATTGTTACTCTCGTGGCTAGACTACGTCACTGCGGATGTGTGTTATAATATCTGTGATTGTTGTAATTTTAACCCTGAAAAGGGATGCTGGTTCTGAGGGTAATTATCTCTTGGAAGGAATACTGGTTACAAGAAGGAAGAACAATGAAAGTGGGAATATAAAATAATATTTACTTGCAGGAAGAATCTGTGAAAAGCGGAGATGCCACCCGCTGGTTCAGCGATACGTTTGTGGGCTCATAATGCTAATTCTGGGTTCGATCCCTGCAGTTAGTGCAGTAAACAACAAAATAAAAAAATACATAAAGCCGTTGAAAATGGGGGTATAGCAATATTTCCTTAAAGAATAAGCAAGTTAAAGTGGGAATATAAAAATAGTTACTTGCAGGATGTACAAGTTAAAGTGAGAATATACAAACAGTTACTTCCAGGATGTACAAGTTAAAGTGAGAATATACAAACAGTTATGTTTGATCGGTTATTGGTTGTCGTCTCCATGCGAACTTCAACTTAGAAACCCAGCAGTCCGTTATGCACAATAGTGCATATTCCTTGATGCACAACAGTGCAGATTTGGGCGCAAGTTTCTCTGGACCTATCGACAAGGGAATTGGCTTATAAGTTTATCCACTTGAGCTGTTTTGGATTGTCAAGTGGGGGATCAAGGAATTCATACCATGATAATTATTATCATTGAATATGTGGTGACGCCACTATATATCCATTATTTTAATTTCACTTGTCCGTTTTCCCACACGCTATTTTTATATTAAATAAATTAAAATTTTGGCAATAAAAGTAATCAATTTGAATTACTTGTGTCCTTGTTTTAGCACAAAGCTACATAATGGGCTGTCCGCGATGTACCCATAGTAGGATTCGAGCCCATATGTTAGATTTATAAGTCCTAAAGCTTATCGCTGCGTCACCAGAGGACCCCACCTTTGCGTTAGTCAATCATTCGTGAATTTCGATAAAATTAAACACAAAGGCGTTGCTGCATAGAGACATGTGTCTCCCTCTCTTTTTTTTTTTTTTTTGGAAAATCAAAAAACGTTCCGTGTGCTATAATTAAATTAAAGTAACTAAATATCAGAAAAGTATTCTAAGAAGCATTAAAAAGGACTTTTGGATATAAAATTGTGTCTCGAATGCCCAAAATTCGTATCATGGCCACTGGATTTTACTGTGATATTTTTTAAATTGAAATCATAAAAAGCACAATGGTGGTAACTGTTCTTAGAATTTGATATATTTGGTGGAAAACGAAGTTTGATAATGAATAGTAAAGCCACGGCAACTATTGTAAACATAGAAAATAGCTCTCTCTCAATCTCTCTTTTTTTTTTTAATGTAATTATAGTAAAGACTGTTCAATTGTTATTTTCATATATTTCTGAAGATGGAATATGTGTATTTCCGAAACGTTCATTAAAGATGGTTACAATTGTTGCCTTGGTTCTATTGTTATTAGAAGTTTGTTGGAAAGTATGGAGTGAAGCGATTCGAGAAGAGTAAAGTGACTGGTCAGGGTCCCTGTCAGTTAACCATATTACATGACTTTTATATCCAACAGATTACCCATATTACATGACCATTATATCCAACAGATTACCCATATTACCTGATGATCATACCCTACAAATTTACATCTTTAAGTTGTCCACTACTGAAAAAAAGAACTCTTCAAATAGTATTTGAATTGTGAGGGGTATCTATGCAATAAACACGGGAATCGACAGATTACTGTATTTCTTATCAGTCAACTATGGGCAGTGTCTATGATGCATTATTTTAAATATACATTTAAACATTTTGAAAGCACCATGATTCTTGACGGGTGCAAGCATTTTGGCCATAACCTTCTGTTTCACAAAAGGACTTCTTTGAGTTAGTACGTCTTCAGCCATTGGTTCAATATAGACATGTTTGAATAGTACGTCTTCAACTATTAGTTTAATATAGACAAGTTCGAATAGTAGGTCTTCGGCTATTGGTTCAATATAGATATGTTTGATTAGCAGATCTTCAGCTATTGGTTCAATATAGACGGTTGGGTATAATGGTCATGTAATATGGGTAATCTTTTGGGTATAATAGTCATGTAATATGGGTAATCTGTTGGATATAATAGTTATGTAATATGGGTAATCTGTTGGGTATAATAGTCATGTAATATGGGTAATCTGTTTGGTATAATAGTCATGTAATATGGGTAATCTGTTGGATATAATAGTTATGTAATATGGGTAATCTGTTGGGTATAATAGTCATGTAATATGGGCAATCTGTTGGATATAATAGTCATATAATATGAATATATTGTTTGGTATAATAGTCATGTAATATGGGTAATGTGTTGGGTATAATGGTCATGTAATATGGGTAATCTGTTGGGTATAATAGTCATGTAATATGAATATATTGTTTGTTATAATAGTTATGTAATATGGTTATTCTCTTGGATGTTTGTTTTGTTTTTAATTATGCACAAAGCTACACAAGGGATATCTGTGCTCTGCCCACCACGGGTATCGAAACCCGGATTCTAGCGTTGTAAGTCCGTAGACATACCGCTGTGCCACTGGGGGGCTATTCTATTGGATATAATGGTCATGTAATAAGGGTAATGTGTTGGGTATAATGATCATATAACATAAGTAATGCAATGTCTAAGTTAAGACATTTGTCCGGGTCTTATGTAAGGAAGCAGAACTCTCTGATTGGCCCGGTTATATTGGATTTGTTCTGAATGTCACTCAATAAAAATCAACGGGAAATGAAACCTCAGAGCAGTAATAATAGGCTAAGTAGAAAAATAGCTAACTATGCTGTTCCAGGTGTCCTTTTTCTCAACTTTTAAAGACGGACTAGCTCTCATTTAAAAAAAAATCAATCTTCAGAAAGTTATCTTGAGAAGCATTAGAAAAAGACTTGTCTAAAATCAACACAGTAGTCTTATTAGACACCGTTGTGTTCATGGCCGTAGGATGTTTACAGCTTCAAACAGTGCCTGGGTTTGAAGGTAAGAAATTCTTTATGTCCTTGTAATTTGGCTATAAATTGCAACAAAAAATCGAATTGAAAAGCTGTGTCATCATAAGGATTCATCTACCGGATTAATATTATGTCGCGATCAACAATAAAAGCAGTAATACGAACAATATGATAAATCGGAATAAAACTGACATGACCAATGGATTATGAAAGGTAATATTTATTGTAGTGGTGTTATTTATTTATTTACTTCACTAATAATCTTCAAAGGCAATCGAAACCTAAGTCATGAACAAATAAGAAGAGAAGAATAAATAAAAACATTAATAGTTTACCAAGTGTCGAGGCAGTCTAAAAGTAATATTAAAGCTGAAAATAATAATACTTTAAAAAGTAGAAAACTATTTCTGAGACTTCAAAACGGTTCATGTAATCAAATTCTAAACTGAACGATAGAAATAATCAACCGAAAATTATCAGAAAATTAATGTTGCTAGCAGTTTTACAATTATGAAATTTCATTGTTACTGATTGTTTGGTACCAAATATTAACGCTGCTAGTAGTTTAATAATGGTGAAGTTTCATTGTTAACAATTGTTTGGTACCAAATATTAACGCTGCTAGCAGTTTTATAATGGTGAAGTTTCATTGTTAACAATTGTTTGGTACCAAATATTAACGCTGCTAGCAGTTTTATAATGGTGAAGTTTCATTGTTAACAATTGTTTGGGACCAAGTATTAACGCTGCTAGTAGTTTTATAATGGTGAAATTTCATTGTTACTAATTGTTTGGTACCAAGTATTAACGCTGCTAGTAGTTTTATAATGGTGAAATTTCATTG
>NW_013668814.1:0-28243 GCF_000517525.1 Limulus polyphemus
AATAAGTGACTAAAATCCTTTGAAAATTGAGCAGAAGACCCGTGAAAGGCCTCAGACAACAGTTGTAAAGAAGATAAAAAAAACTGTTGTAAGGGACAGTTGAATCTGGGAAAATTGAGTTAGGTTATGACAAATAGAAAGATCAGGCCTAGAACCTCAGATAGGAAGATGGGGATCTAGCCTCTGAGAATCTAAATATGGGTCTTCCAAGCAATAGAAAGCTAAGGCATGCTGATCCGTAAGTGGGTAGGCCAAGGCATGGCAGCACACTCTCTCAATTGATCCAACAAATCTCCAAACATGCACAGCAATGTCTGGTGAAGGTGGAATAATTAGATAATCAGCCAAATGACTTTCCCCCAATAAAGAAGGAGAAGAGTTGTAAGGTGAAGGAGAAATGCTCAAGACATTACAAACTTGATATAATAGTTGCAAAAACGGTGCAGGAGGCAGGATGTCTGAACAAAGGAAAGAGCCGGTAAAAAAAAAAAGGAGTCCAAATTCTCACCAGTTTGCACCTGATCCCTTTCAAGCTCAGCCTGAGCCTATAGGAGAAGAAACATCACAGCTCATGTCAGACTCCACCTATGTGTATGAAGGATTGGACACTAACTTACTTTCTTCAAAATTATTATTAGGGTGAGTTTTTATTAGTGTTTAGACATCCCATATCAATTCTGAATGGAGCACCTGGCTCTTCACACTAGTGATATCAATCTTAACAAACCACACAGCATAAGGTGCTCTGTCAAGAATTCCATTTTCACAAAGGCCACACGCAAGTGCTTCCAGATCTTTGATAAGGAATGGAACCATTGGCTTGTGAGTTTGATAATGAATTAGAAACTGGCTGAACTGTTATGCCTGTGATTCATGGAAATACAGTTTGGCAGATATGACATCCTTCTTTCATAATGATGAATGATTTTGTTGAAAGAACAACATATTTTCTCCGTAACTTCTTTATCATATCTGTATATATTTTATAATTCTCCATGATTAGCAACAGTAACATTTACAGCCCACCAATGAGCATATGACTTAAGGGAAAAAATGTCAATGCCAGTGATCATAACAAAATCTTAAACTAGCACAGATACCTTCAAATTCTTTGACACCTCATTCTGTGGGCTTTATCTCATTCTTGAACACATTATACATCACATGCAAGCTACAAGACTCAACCCTGATCACATAATGAACATCTCAATAATTAATGTTATACTTCAATTTACCACAGAATAACCAATTTACATTTTATCAATCCATTGGCAACTGAAGACACTGACTTAAGTTCAAGTTACTGCACTTGTCCATTTAACTCATTTACCATAACTATCAGAGGTAGCATGGTCAATGAATGTATTTATACAGAGTTATAATAATTTGTACAGTATCATCATAAAACCTTATATGCATGCTTAATTGTTTGTTCTGTGTGTAATGGTTCAGACTTTCATCAAAAAGTATAACAGAGATACCTACATGACACTTCTTATCAACAAGGAACACTTTCTTCACACACACACACACGAATGTATTTTCTACAATTCCACTGTCTGGAAAGATAAATTTGGGCAATTTCTCAATGCCAGTAAGACTGTTGTACAAGTAGTGAAAAGAAACCATCTTCATGGCACATAATACCTCTGCTGTCAACTCTTTGTCCGTGGTAATATAACTCGTCATTGTTGACCCAAGTCTATTTTGTAAAGAGTGAATAGCTCCATGTTACTACATCTGTACCTATACTTGTAGATGCAACATGAGCATTAGGCTGACAGATGTTACCACTAGCTGACTTAAAGAATAAAAACATTCCAGTAGAAGATTTCAATTGTTCATATTCTGGTCATGTTTGAAAGCTGAAAATACTTGAAGATTAGTAAATTAATAAACTTATTTGATTATAGATTAATTTATATTTAAAGAACTGATTATGGAATTTTATTCAATATTTCATGCCAATTCTATATAACATATTACAATGTCATGTAGGTCTGAGATAAGGCTCTTATTATACATAACTTGTAATTTAATACCATTATATAGTGGTATCTCAATGGGTTATGACAATGGTTACCAGACTGCCACTTGGTAACCTGTCATTGAATCATTTAAAAAAGTTAACATATATGTTTCTGAGTTTTCAGTTCTGTACTTGATTCTTTGGTTACTTTAATGAAGAAAAATAAAAACATTCAAAGTAGATCAACTCTGGGTCAATTGAGATCAGCCTTTATTATTAAAAAGAGGTGTACATCATTTAGGATTAATCTGAATCACTGAATAAATAATTAAAACCAATGTCTTCCACTTTAAAAATACACTCTACATGTACAATGTTTTGACGTCCTCTACGTCATCTTCAAAAGTTATCTGCAAGACATACTAATTTATAATTTTTTTTTCTGCCATGTGATATTACATTGCTTTTGTATTTGCATAATTCCTTAGTCAACTTTTACATTACATTACACCACATATTAATGCTTTGACTTGATGGTTCTTCATCTCTGTTTAATACTTATTTTATATTTTATTATTTCTAGTGATTCTCTGACATTTAAAGCTGTAATGTTACGAGGTTGAGCTCAAATTGTAATAGTTTTTTTTTCCATAAAATCTTGTTTTGTGTTGTTTTTACATGTTCTGCAATAGGCGAGTTTACTATTTTATTATTTCTTACATAACCTTTATGTTCGTGTAATCTGTATCAAAATTCCTTTTAGTTTGAGCAATATAAATACTTTTACATTCACATTCTATTTCATAATCCCAGTTTTATCTTCTAATTCTATTTTATCTTTAGTACTCCCCAACATTTCTTTAATCTTATTTATATGTTTAAAGATTGGATAAAAAGTGTTGTTGCTTCTTAAAACCTTTAAATAATTGACCTGTTAATCCTGGAATATAAGATAAATATAAAGTTTATTTTTCCAACAGATCTTAATGTAGTATGTTTAAGTACCATTAAACCTTTGTTAAATTTCTTAAATGTTCTATCTACTATATTTGGTTCAAATTCTCTTTCAACAGCTACATATTTAATTAATAACAGTTCATTACTTAAATCTTCCTGTTTTGAACATATTTTTAAAGCTCTGTAAACATATGTATAAAATGCAGAGATTTTTTGCATTTTTATATGACATGATAACTGGTGTGGTGGCATAACAACAGCAAAGGATTTTCTATAAACTGATGTTTCCATGTTACTACGTATTTCTTTTTGACTAGTACATTAATGTAAGCTTTATTATCTTCAATTTCTTATGTGAATTGAACTGATGGTTCTTTACTATTCAAATAACTAGAAAATTCTTGTAGCTTACTGTTGCCATTTCAGAGAATCACTAGAAATAATAAAATTTAAAAAAAAAATGAAGTATTAAACAGAGATAAAGAGCATCAAGTCAAAGCATTTATATTTGGCATGATGTAATATAAAAGGTTGAGTAAGAAATTAGGTAAATACAAAAAGCAATGTCATATCATGTGGTAGGAAAGAAAAATGTATAAATTAGTATGTCTTGCAGATAACTCCTGAAGACGATGTAGAGGGCATCAAAACATTGTATGTGTAGAGTGTATTTTCAAAGTGGAAACCATTGACGGCTTCAATTAAGTTTTTGAAATTGTGTAAATATGAAACATTGGTTTAAAATATTTATTAAATTTCAGACAATACACAAGTGCTCATAATTCATATTTAAGCTTAATCATTTTGAATCAAATTGATAAAAATGGGTGAATCACACTGTCAGATCAAAACAAAGTGATGTAAAAAAAAGAACAACAACAACAACAACAAAAAATACTGGATAAAATACAAAAACAATGAAAAATAATCAATATGACAAGATACAGTATTCTTCTATTCAACTATTTACTACTTTATCACAGTTTATCACGGCTAAACTTCAAATTTACATGGCTACTGCCTTAGTTAATTCTGAAATTCATGACACAAGACTGTGCCTAACTGATACTGCTGAAAAAATATTCTTCAAATATTGTCAAGGATGTTAACACAAACAAAATGTTCTTTGGATTTTGTCAAAAAAACACTTGAAAAAACAATATTCTCAGCTTAAAACTTCATTTATAAATTAATCAATTTATCAAATAAAATATAAAGATGTAGATTCAAAGTTGGATTGATAAGTATACTTAAAACAACAGCTTAGAGAATACTTTAGTCTAGATTAAGAACTGACTCATACTCCTGAAGAATTGTGCTTTTCAACTTATGCTTAACATGACCCACATATACTTGATTCGACTTATATTTCCCAGCTAGAGGCATAAACTGCCAGTACATGTACATGTTTAAATCACTTGTTTAACTATGCAGTATTGTTCTTATGGCATCCCAGAAAATGTTTTGTCTTAGACCTGTTCTGAGAATAAAGTAGGCATGCTGAAAAATACTCTTCAAATTTGAATTCAGTTATTCAATTAAAGGTAAATTACCCCTGTGATGGAAATTATATCACCACTTAAAGTCCACTGAATTTACAGACAAAAATGCATAATCGAAAATTAGAGTGTTTAATTTTTATTTCTTCTGCTTAATGACTACTTAAACTATTTTATACTAATAATTTTATTCCTATCCATAATATAATTTTCTTGTATAAACTAGAATAATGGAAAAAAACTGATAATGTTTGTCTAATGTTTTTACACTATAGTGAATGATCTATTTAAACTTTGAATATCAACTTGTGATAAATACTTAGTTACAATTAAATACTAAATAATTCCACCTTTAAATGCTTTCAGATTTATCTTTCACAATTTAATGAATCTAAATTATGTTTACAAATACTGTCATTTTGACTTACCAGACATAACACTTTTCACTGATGGTTCTCGCATATTGAATATATGAAATATGCACTTGCAGACTTGGCAGTATGCTTTATAAGCATCTTCATCATGTGCCAGTCACTCAAAATACTTCTTTTTCAATCCAAATATCATGAAATTTAATTTTCCCCATTGCTAGGATAAGCTAAGTTATTTAGCATCTTAAGAAACTGAACACTTTGCACGAAGGCCTATGCTGTCCAGTCCATTTACAAATGCTTAGTTACTTTGACATTAGAAATGAAGTTTCTGATTGGCTAACACAATTACTTACCATTGGTCATTCCAGGAAATAAATACCAAACCATAAGTATGCACTTACAATTTCATGCAAGGATTTCAATATTCATTGTAATTACAGGCTATTCCCAAGATGTGTGCAAAAATATTAAGTATTTCCAGCAGATTTATCATGAATAAAATTCTATACTTCTCCAGAACTTCCAGCTATATTTAAACCCTACCTATGCTTTGTTGAGTCTCACCAACCTGGATGTCTAATAAATAATTCATATAGCTTTCAACTATGCGTTTTAGAACACAATAAATGTATCTGTCATTAGAGTCGAACAATGAATATCTCCAACTATTATAATTTAGTAAGCTTTATAAGTAAGCTACAGTTAAGTTAAACAAATTCTGTTAGCCATATGTAGTAGCAGTACATTGCTGAACAAACAAGGAATCGCTCATAAATTAATAATATTGGCATAAAAACAAAACACGGATAGATAACATCATTTACAAGAAGTCTACTCTTCCTATTGGTTATAAACATGTCCATCAGCTGGGTAAAATTGATTATCACACAACCTCAAAAGTCAGAAAGGGAAGAGGCTTCTCTGATAGCTTTGACAGCTTTATTGCTATCTGAGCAAATTTTAAGATTTTTGCTGGCAATTATGTATAGTTTGTATTTCTAATTGGTTAGAAAATTCGGATGTGGGGAAAAAGGAGTTCACAGATAAAAACAAATTTTTCAAATGTTTCTTTTAGAAATTAAGATGTGAATACTTACATAATAAAAAATTTAAATTATAAACTGTGTTTTCAAGGCAAGTTTATTGAAATCAATTGATAATATAGTTCAATAAGACATATAATGTAACACAGTAAAAGAACATGACATGTGCACTTGTGACGAAGATGAAGTAGAAATGTTAATTACTACTTACCACATTAAAAAAGTGATACGGAACTCTGAGTATTCTGTTTTTTTAAAGTATGCTGAGGATCATGCTGAAGATGAGGATTCACTTGAATAACTGGTTTGAAACAGAACCTGCATAATATATAGCTAGGAAACATGCAACAAAAAAACTTTAATTTTCTGTATATAATTCAGTTTCTTAGAAAAAACATATAAAATTGAACAATTACAAAACAAATTAAGGCTATTTTAGGAAAAAACCAACTTTTTGACAACATTCTTAGATATTTTGGTAAAATCCCCAAAATCTAGGAATTTTACCAATGCTTGAAAGCCTGCAACACATATGAAGCAATTGAGGATTTTGAGGAATTCATGCTTGTTGTTTAAACAACTCTATTCAATTATGTACCAGCTACCTAGTGTCGGCTAACAATACGAAGAATTAAATTGTGGTGGAATGCTACAAGTTCTTCAAATACCTATAGAATGATAGGCTTCTTTTTTGTGAGTGTAAAACACTTAAATACACCATTTCAATTTTTGACACCTCACTACTGTTGGTCTGATATTTCATTGGTGGTAGTGTCTAGGGTCACTGATGAGGAGTGGAATTCTCCGAAACATTTTTCTTGGGAGAGCAAAAACAAAATATAAGAATGTAAAATGCAATACATGTGTATATAAAAAAAAAAGCATAAGAAATGACACTGTTGTTGTGAAACTAGGTCGATAAATAAATGAAGTATAAGTAGACTAGATCGCCAGCTAGAGGCTTTTGAGAGTGCGAGTTAAAAACATTCTAAGTCAAGAATGCTAGAGAGTAGTGGTATTGAAAATCATAAGTTACAAAAGAGTTATAAAAAATGAAGCTATTGCCTAGCAACAAAGTATATGCACCAGCACCAGTGACTGATGGTGATTAATTACTGACGCCAACTCATTAGTACTGTGGAGGTTACAAAAAAGTTGAAGTTAACCCGCAAAAGCAGTACTTTGATGATATATTCCTTACATGATGCTGGTGTACTAACACAAGTAAGAAGGCACCATATCAGTAACCAATCACTTGAGGGTTATGGTTTTGGAACAGTCCAATGTATTATAAGAATTAACCAATAAGGTGTGAGAACTACTTGCGGGTGGTGCTGCATACTAGTTGGGAATTCATAAGAACACAAAGGAAAAATTGTTTAAAAACTCATATTTGAGGCAGAAAATCAGTCTCCCCATGAGTTCTTACTAAGTGCTCATGAACACCATCAGTTGCTCTTAGATGATGTTGAAAGTATTCAATCTGCAACGGTACACCTCGCCAACTATGTTGTAAGTAGAATTTTCTGACTCTCAAGCTTCAATCAACGTAGTAATAGTAAGAAAGATTTATAATGTGTTAACTGATTATTGGCAGAAAGTTTACACAAGATAAATTGAAGATTTTTGCTAATAAGTGAATTGTTAAACTAGAGAAGTTATTAATATGCTTACATTTAATATTGTGATTGTGTATTGCGATATGAAGATAATTAAAGAGTATTATATTAATAACTCGGACTCAGTTTCTTTATTCTAACTGTAAGTTACCTCGAGTTAGTGACTTGTGAGCTCCACTCTCCACTTCAATCCTCAAATAAATAAATTTGGTGTAATTGGCAGTATAATTGTAACTCCAACAATTAGTCCTAAGGGCGCAGTCGACAGGATTTTTGGTGCAGCTAACGACAGGTTGTTTAGAGTAAAGAAAGGTGGAAAGTAAGAAAGTAAGCCGAAGTACTGTAAGTAGTATAAGTTAAAAATAAGTAGTAAGTAAGTGAATATGGCTATTGCTGGTATAGATATGACTACAGAAGAGGGTGGTGCACATCCTAGAGTCGTTCGAGAGACTGACACTAGCTATGAAGCTGCGTCAGAACAACCTGCACAAGTAGGTCCATGCAGCACTAAGCATTTAACGAGTGCCATACCATGATAACACGGTAGACTCGACGAGGATGTCGAGAGTTTTATTGACGCCTTGAATGAAGCTGTCAGAATATCAGGCTGGACTGATTCCCAGAAGGCAGACATATTAAGATTAAGAACAGCAAGAGAAGCAAAATGCTATATTATAGCTTATAATGAACTACATGAAACCACAGATTTTCAGTATCTAGTATGTAGATTAGTAGAGCAGTATAGGAGATGCACAATTTAACTCAGCAACAAGGCGAATCAGTCCAAGTTTTAATTAATAAAACAGCAAAATTAAGTATGTTCACTCACTTCATCTTACTTTTTTTTATCTGTTTTGAAGACACTATATAAAGTGGCCGTGACTGGTTTATTTTTTAAACAACAGGCACCACCAGTGAACATCTTTTGCTGAGACCTTCCTGGCATAGATTAATGTTACTCAATATCATGCTTGATGGAGATACATAGATTAACTAACCCTAAGTCACTGAAAGAAGGGCTAGTTTTAGAAATTAGATACACCCAATAGGCCTAGAACTAGAGATTTATGATAAACTTAAATAATAACAGTTTTTTTCAAGCCAGGCCCAATTCCATTTGTTCTCCACTGATTCATCTATTTCCTACACAGTGTTTGCATCTTTCCCTTCAACAATATTGACTGATGCAGGGCTCATTGCCATTCAATACATGCACTCAAGCATTTAACAGTTAACCTTTGCAACAGTAGGGTAGGCTTACATGTTTGGAAGAACAACAATGATATCAATTTTGGAAACCCATCACACAGCAAACACTTTCAATATTCTGGCAACCAGTGGTGAAAACACATCTGTTAATGGAAACAGTGAATTGTTTACCAGAATGCACTCCCAGTTTTGATCTATGTTTTGATTGGCTTGTCTCCAGGTACCAATTTCCAAAAATGTTCAAAGTCCTTATAACTCAATCATTGTAATTACACAAAAGTAAACAGTATACAAACAGAAATTCCCAGCCAAGATTCATACCTTACTGATAGTTATGGTCAAAGCTAAACCTACTTAAGGTGTAAATACCCCCCCCCCCCCAAAAAAAAAATAAACATTTATAAGCAAAATGCATGTCTTTAACATGAACTGATTTGCACAACTGTTAGAATATCATTCCATATGAAATAAAATTTACAGAATTTTGCAAGACTAGAGAAAGCTCATCTGTATACAAAACACTAGTTTCATTTGGAATAATGTGTGCAGTTTGGTTCTTCTTGTTTATGAAGGAATGCTGACATATTGGAAAGAATTCAGAGGAGGGCTACTAGAATGATTACAGGGATAGAAAGGTTATCTTAACCTGTTTATATAAGATACCTTTCTATCCCTGTAATCATTCTAGTAGCCCTCCCTTTTATCTTATCTTGAGGAATGAAAGTCAAGAGCCTGAGATGTGGTCTTTCTGAAGTATGAAATAATATTCAGAGGATTGATAAGATAAAGGGTTCTGATTTCTTTGCACTTTATTCTGAAGACAATAGGAATGAGAGGACAAAAGTTTTAAAAAACACAGGGAATTGACTTATATAACCAGTTGCTATCTGAAATAGTGAAGCCCAGTACTTTACAACAGCTTAAGAGGTGAATTAATGGTTTCCTGAAAAATAAATGATGGATTTAATTTTCACTTTCTTAAGCAGAGCATGCCTTGAAAGACCAAATGGTCCCTTTCTATCCTTATGTTAAATACGAAAAAAAACAACAACAAAAAAACATGCTCAATCCCATTGTTTTCTGAATAATACAGTTCCTTGTTTGTAGCCAATTGTGGTTACGGTAGCCTAGCTAATTCATAATTCTACAAAAATGTTTCTAGAGCAGTCTGTGGCACCTGCTTACTTCAGGCAACAGCTAGCATCAGTTATCCTGGCTTTTTTCATTTTCTTAAGGGGCAGAAAAAGGGAAGGAGTAGCATACACTTGTAATCAAGCTATTCTAAGTAAGGTTAATATAATTCTTCAATCTCATCTGTAATAATATAAAAATAAGGATTGAAGTTGGGTATAGAAATATATGGATATCTAAAATCTTGATCTACTTCTGACTTGTTACTTTTTGTATATGTCAAGTGTGGATATCTAAATCTTTATCTATTTATAGTCATGCCATAGTGGCACATCGAATTGCTGTCTTTTTTTTAATACAAACTTTTAGCTCATAGTCCTATCATCTCTTGACCGATTTGAGATCTAATTACAGTATTGGACTCAGGATGTCAAGCCCTTTTGATTGATGTACTTGACAATGCCCAAGGTCTCATAGATTAATTTACTCTAATCATGGCTAAAAGACTTTCAATTTGAGGGTAGGCTGGTAAAGGTCCTGATGAGTAATAAAATCAAATTGGGTATAAACATGCCCCTTGCTTGGTACTGCAGGTGCACAAAAATATAGCTAATAAAAAAAAAAAGTCTCATAGCTTAATTTACTCTGATTGATGGCAAACAAATTAGACTTCTGATGTCCACAGGCTAAGAGGAGAAGGAAGTAAGTCTTAAGGAAAAAGTGAAACAAGGAGCACATGGAAAGTGGTTCGAATGGAGGCAAAAGGAGGCAGTGAAGGACCACATTAACATCCCAGTCCGGAAAGGTAGCCCACCTCAGAGGGCGACAAACCTGGAAGGAATACATCAACAGGGAAAGCATAGGAGAGGTAAATACACTACGGTATTGGGAAAAATGAAAGGTGTGGGAAAAAGCTGCCCGATAATCCAAAATCAAGGAGACAGAAAAACCCAGATCGAAAAGCCTAGTAAGAAATTCTGCAATACTAGAAACAGTGGGTACATCAGCAGAAAACCTTTGACCTATAGATCAACTGCAGATAAACTTCCATGGAAGAGGGCAAATGGAATAAGTCAGAAATGAAGCTACTTACAGGGACAGCCTGGATCTCTTCACCAAGGACTGGATAAAATGTGAGAGAAAAAAAAATAATGACTGGGATATTAAGTTAAAGTAAAAGGTGTCTTCAATATAATGAAAAGATTAATGAACAATTCCCACTTCAAAATTGACACTGTTAAATTTACAAATGCAAAGCACACTAAAAGCAAAAAACATCTGAATACGAGTACTGCCAAATGAGAAGTGACAGTTAGGTAGAATGGAATAGAGGGAGTCACATGTGTCATGAGAGTATGTTGCACTCTTATTAGTGGAGAGATGATGCACTGGAATCAGTCAATTCCAATGGAGGGGAGATAGAAAGTTTGTGGCATGCATAACTTTTTTGCATATAGAGGGCAGCACTGAACGAGAATAGCTCTTTATGTGAACAGAGGTAGTGTACCGTATTGAGAAAAGAGAAATTTGAAAACAATTCTACAAAGAGTTCAAAAGTATGTACATATTTCCCTTCTTTAATTTTAAACATTTCATTGCCCTGTATGTTGATGATAACAGATAGTTATTGATATAGAAGAGAAAAATGGACAATAAAATATAAACATTTACCATTAAAAACTTTTGATATTGTTACAATATCATATTTTTGTAAATTTTACTTGGTTTAGTTTAGTTTGAATGGCCATTTCAAACAAAGGTTTCTGTATTAAACTCGAAAGAGTTTTCGAACCTAGATATTAACTGAAGGTTTTTGTTATAAGCTATCATTAGCTGTTAGTTTACGACTCTTAAAAACTTTGGAAGTTTAAGAATTAGTCTTAACTTTTGTAAGCCTTGTGCTTTTTGAGAACTGTTGAAAACCATTTTTTAAAATATCAACAAGTTTTTGTGCAGTTGACATCGGAACAGTGAACTTTTTGTAACTGTACATCTAGCATGAACTAGAACTTGGAATTTATAACCTGAAACTGAATTTCTACATAGGTTTTGAAGTGATTACGTTGAATTGGAGAGAGAGTTCCTATGTGGATCTACCAAGAAAGAGTGATTTTTTGTATTGTACCCTTTTGTAAATTATTGTATATAAGTTAATATTTGATGTTTGTGTTTTTTTATTTTATAATATATATCTTTAAAACTACAAAACTGCAGAGTTGTCATTTCTTTGTTTTTTATGTATTATACAGTATGGTAATACAGGATCATAACAATTGGGGGCTTGTCCGGGATATCAAATAAGATGATAGCTAGAGTTGGTTGTAAGAAATTGAAAAAATCTTTAGAATTTGTATAGTTATGCAATATATATTATTCAAGTTTTGTGTAAATTATCTAGAAAGTTCTAGACTAGATTTGTTTAAAATTTTATTGTGTGAATGCTCAAACTCGATTTTAATTTGAAAATAATTTATAATTTATTTTAGTATAAAATTTTATGAATATATTTAAACAATAAGAAGTTAGTTTGAAATGGCTGAAAATTTCAGTGTTGAAGAGTTTTTGGAAGCACAATTTATCGAAAGAGAAGAACTTTTGAAGTTGAGAAAAGATCAGTTGAAAGAATTATGTAAGAAACTTAACTTGACAGTACCCGTATAGGCAAATAATCAAAATTTTGGAATTAGGCCTAGCTAATTTAAGTAAATACAAGAGAAAAGACTATATCAATGATAAGTCACAAACTGAAAATACTAACTCTGAATCTTAAAATTCCTAAAATGTGTAAAATCCAAATCTGACTTTTGAACAAATTATAGAAATAAAAATGCTTCAATTTGAACAAAGACAAGTAGCAGAAGATATCAAATTTGAACAACAATTAAAACTTGAGAGAGACAAAACAGAAAGAGAAATAAGACTAAAATAGATTGAAGTTAAAGGTCAAAGAAGTCGTTCTAAATCTGGGGATCAAGCAATAGGATATAAAAAAAAGATTGTCTAAGGGTGCCTGACTTGATCAGACATTAAGATACATTAACTTTATGTCTTAAAAGTTGAATTTGCTCAGGGCATTGAATGTTCTGTCTTTTAACCTATTGGGTTTTGGCTTCTAAATGTTTTAGAAGATAACGTTGCTCTCGTAATATTTCGTTCCAAAAATAAAACTAGTGGATGCAATTGTTTAAAGTTTCACAAAAACGTTCCTAAAAATATGTAGTTTTAGAAAAATAAAATATTTATTTTTATTTTTTCTCCTATTGTAATGAAATATATTCGTTATTTATTGTAGTTATTTGCACTCAGGCTCTGAATAGTTCACTTGTAAAGTGATTTTTATATAAAGTATGAAAATACTACTTATTAACTTACATTTTTCACATTTCATTTGCTTAATCTCTAGAACCTCATAAATGAATATTGTTATGATCATGTATTACTGTATTTCTTTCAGAATTTGTTATATTTTGATTAGCCTGATTTGTCTGTTCTTTCTTTTTGTCTTAGCAGTAAAAAGAGAATTTCCACAATTTTTGAATTTTGAATTTTTCGACCACACTAAATTGTGAATCAAAACAAACTCATCAGCCAGTTTTGCAGCTTCTGACAAAGTGTCAATTTTTTTATCTTAAATATGCACTTTGACATTAAAAGGTGCCCTGTACAAAATTCTTCAATAAAAATGAGTTGTCCAAATTTCTCAAAGTCTTTGTACACAGATTTAGATCTAAGCATTTTTCTAGCTCTACTTCTTTGCATCTAACAAATTCAACATATAACTCAGTAGATAATTTAGTACTTTGTCTAAAATTTTGCCTGTATTTCTCTGAGATTTGCTCATATGTTTCTAAAATGTTCTTTTGACAACACCATAACTTGCACAGTCTTCAAGTCTCAAGTCTGAAAAAAACCTCAAGAGTTTTCCCTGTTAATTTTGATTGCAATAACGTAGACCATTTATCTCTGGGAGCTTCCATAAGTATACATGTTTTCTCCAAAACCAAAAAGAAACTATCCACATCATTTTCATTGAAAGAGGGAAGGTACTTACTAACATTGTTGACAGGTCAATCAAAGTACGGAGAATAGTAAAAAAATTCTTCAGTCTTCTCTTCCTTATCACCACTTAATAAAGTAAAACTATATTTCTCTCATGTATAAGAGATTTTCAAATGAAATAGAAGGCTACAAGTTACTTTATTTCTACAGATATTCACTGCTCCCAATGATTGCTACAATATTGTTTACAAATATGTTTAACAAAAGAATCTTAGAGCTGGTCATAAAATTTTTTCATCTCACCATACATCCTTTTATTTCATCAAGTTTTTTCAAAGCAGCCACATGACCTTCTGCTAGGTCTAGTACATGTATATAATCCCTCATTCCTGCAAAAGAGAAACTACCATTGCATCAAACAGTCCATTAGAAAAAAGTATAATATAACTATGTAAGCCATCAAACATGTACATAATCTTTAAAAAATGAAGACTGGTTGTTGTATTAAAAAGAAATGTCTTTTCAAAACAACTAATTGTTTTTTTACAAATTTATCAAAAATTTTACTATTTTTCCATTCACAAAACAAAAGAAAGAGAGCTGTACAATATCACAAAGTTTTTATTTACACAAATGCAAGAAAAAATAATGGAGTTATTTTTGAAATTTACATAAATTCACAAGTAAGATAAAAAAATAGTCCTGCTCATACAGTATAAACATATTCTAATTTTAACTCAGAACAAGCAGCAATGCATGCTACACCAACTTATAAATATTTTAATCTTTTGTGGCATTTTCTGGTAAAAATTGAATTCCTAACAATTATCAGACTTGCTATTAAGAGCAGATTTGCTCACAAAAAAAGGAGAGTAACTTTGATTCTAATACCTTAACTAAATTTTTATAATGCATGTGAGATATTGAGACTGGTCCAATTTAGCAAAAATGAACAGAACCTTTATTATTAGTCAAACAAAAAGAAAATACAATGTATGACAAAATCATAGTAAGATCTTTACTAGTTTGAGCTTAGTCCCACAGCTTTCACTTTCTTAAGACTGAACTAAAACATGACGATTTTCAAGTATGATCTACTCTTGAAGATTTTCTAGTAAAACTGGACTAAGAAAGTGCACCTGAATTCAACAGGTAAACTGTGTTTCTCTGTCCTGATGACAGCATCTCCTTGTGACCTTTGTTCTCTCACAGCATTAGTCAGCTGCTACATTTGGATAACATCATTTTCAGAGTAAACGATATTGTAGTTACTAATGCTTTCAACCCAGATACTGTATGATACTGCAATACTCTCTCACGCAGAACAGACATTATCTACTTTAATGAATAAAGAAACAAAGCAATTAGAACTAGAACAAGAAAATCTCCAGAACTATCTGAACCTTGTGTTTATGGTAAAAATGCACTAAATAATTTAAACAATTTTACTGGCCCCTCATGAGCGAGTGGGTTAAATGTTTGTTGAAAAAATAAAACCTACTCAATCCAGTTTTTATTAATTTGAACTGAAATTTTTTGGACATTTTTATTGGCTAAAAAAAAGGCAATTTCTATATTCCTTTAGCGTTGAGGCTGCAAAAAGTGATTTGAAATGGTAAGGTGACTGAAATCCATCAGCGCATCACAAGCTTATCAGCCAACCACAAGAAGCCACAAGATGAAACCCAGAAGTATTCAGGAACTATTTAGAACCACCATGGTAGATATTGTGCAGCAAGCCAAGTATAATCGAGTACAATATTATGCCTGTAGCTGCTTTCAAATTGTTCCTGTCTGCTCATCCTATTGCTGACTATTATGATGCTTTGACCTTCCCTACCAAATTGCAGGTGAAATTGATTGTATTTCATTTGAAAGCTAAACATAAAAAGGTCATAGCAGAAGCATAGAAGGTTGACAATTGCTTAATTAATAATGCTGAGAATGTGGCTTTATTGATATATACTGAATTTACAACCAGCAGGTAGACCTTAGTACTAGCTAGTATGGAGAGTTGAGGATGCTGTATTTCACTTAAAAATTTATCAAATAACAAACGAAAACTTGTCTCAAAAGAATATGTCCAAAACCACCCTCTTTGGGAGTTTCTAGATTGAGCTTACTTTTAATATTCAACAAATTGTAGTGTAAAGTTGTCCCTTGGCTCCTGAGGGATGTATTTAAAATTTCTGTATCACTAAAGAGCAGTAAAAAACATGATATACCTGAATATCACAATTTCCTCATTTTCTATTTAAGGCATGTCCTCAAGCTGACAATTAAATTTAAATTTAAAACTAATAACCTCTAAATTTGCAACATGGTCAAGTAACTTTACTTCACATGTTAACTTTACTTCATTCCTTAAAACACATACATACCACATGGACTTCCCTAACCCTTTAATGCTGAATTAAAACATGAAAATAACCCCTTTGAATTCAATTACATAAGAATGCTAGTAATATCATTTAACTAAGATTCTAAAATTAACATATTAACAATTAATAATACATTAAATATAAAAATATGAAAATTCCAAAGTTAGAATACACCATACCATAAATTGAACTCAAGGCAACACTTTAATTAATTGATCACATGCCTATATGAACAAAAATAAACTTTTTAACAATGAACTACACATCAGAATATCCTTTAATGTAGATAAAGCAATGTGTAAGCACATAATTACAATCACAAAAAGTTAAACTATAAAGAAATATAGAAAGCACTAAAGAAAATGCAGAGATACTCTGTCCACTTTAAAAGTAGAAAATTTTACAAAACAACAATAACAAAAATAAATTAATCATTAAATTAAAATAAATGGAAAGGAAAACAGAATAAAAACCCTTTAACAATAAAACATATTAATTTTAGCTTTACCAATGACTTTAAGCTTTCCCTCTCACAAAAGGGGCAGTCTGACACAAGACAAAGCCTGAAACTAATCCTGCTTCTATCTTCTCAAGACTATGGTGTTCCTTGGGACACACCAACTGCCACGAAGCTCTTCTTTTTGCTTTGAGATGTAAGGGTCTTTCGAGAAATATGACCACATCTGACAATGTCTTCTAGTGGTAGTGGCACATCCTTCAGTGGGGCAGGTCACTGGACCTTGTTGCTCCTCAGGTTTCATCTCCTCCTTTGGCTGTATCTGGAGTGACAATGAGGAAGGTTGCTGGACAGTCTGAAGGTTAGGCCCTACAGGAGTTATACTGGTGGTGTCCTCTGCAAATAACAACATCTGCTATGAACTCTCCCATGTAGATGTGTTGGCTAGCAATGCATCTTCATTTATGGACTCAAGCACCATGTAATTCAGGTGAAGCTTAGACATTCTATCCTCAGTGGCATAATATACTTTATCATTCACAAGTCCTCAAGTTTTCTGAACATGTGTTCTATGGGTGTGAATACATGTTAAGCCTATAGATGGTACACTTTACAAGTACCTAGTTCACAGTGGTAACTGAGCATTAATATTCTTCCTAAACTATGCACATGGCTGTATCTTTGACCAATTAGAACTCACTCAACCTGTGCATTTGAATACACACTTGCAGTATTTAAGGTCATGTTCCAGTCACAATCAGCTTGTTTTTCATTAACTAATCAGTAGTTTTTCTGTCTTGCCCAATTTTGAGAAGCCATTTGTTTACAGAAATGGAACCTTGCTGTTCTTCTAACTGTGAAGCCACCACATTCTTGCAGGGAACAAAAAACTTCTTCGTCAATTCCTTAGTCTTTGGGTTTCTGCTTGACCAGAATTTATGACCATGTTGCTCTCAGTTGCCCTTGCCAGACAATGGGAACTTCCATGCCAAACTCTCTGATCTGTCACTATTCCTAGTCTACTATCTGGTTGTTAAACATACACCACAGTAGGTATGAAAAAGGGTCAAGACTGCTCAGGTCCTATGCAAACGAGCTGACTTCAGTTACATGATGCTAATCTCACCTTTAATCATTTGCCTTTGCTAACATCTTTATGTCTTTTCTTAGGGACTTACTTCCAATTACAAATTGTGCAACAGTTCCTTATTACACATACAGCTTGCATTTTCATGCTTCCAAACTATATTTCATAGTGAAACAAATTTAAGAAAATATTTGCTTACTAAAAATATTTCAATCTGCATAACTTAAAATATTCCTAACAGAACCAAACAAAACATTCAGTACACCATGTGTGTTCATATGTTATGATATCTTAGCCATTATTCATGAATTTCATGTACCACTAACAATTTCACCCACTTATTAATATTTCAACTTGATCAAGCCAAAATATCCTTGCACTACGCTTCAGAAAAACACCAGGAAAACTCTTCTTCAAAATCTCAGGTAAAACCATGTATTCTCTCTCTTGCCATAGTGCGAGTCTCTTTGTTACTGTTGTCTCTTCCACCTGCAGAGCATTTCAATGTTGAAATAGAAACACTTCCTCAGTATTAATAAAGATAACAGATACACTATATTTTCCAGTAATAATTCCAGGTTATTCTTCACAGTTAACCTAATATTCATCAATTCTTAATGTCAAGGAAAAATACTCTGTCTCCATGCTTTCATTATTTTCTTCTTATTTATCACCATACTCTTTGTGTAATTGGTTCATGTTTGTTAAACTGTCTTAAAAACACCCATGAATGACTATCTAATGTTTTTTACAGCATGTGGTCCACATGTGTACCTGTTTACGTATGCATATTGCCATACACCTATGTTGCCATTATGTTTTATCAAGTACTCCAGCTACAGAATGAACCACTTTGTTAACATTCAAATTACCTACTGATGATGCTCTTGGTAGTGTGAAAGTAGTGTCATCTGAAGGCCATCAAGTTCCAGTAATTTTTATTTCAGATTTCACAAATAAATAATCTCTAGTAAAATCTGGTTGAATTAAAAACTAAAATCTATTGTGCTATTACTACTGTATCTCCAACAGTGCTCCCTTGGTGATCATAGATTTGGTGCATTTTTCCACAATGATTAATGAAAAATCTAGTGGGTACTGGGTGGTATGTTCTGCATAGTTCACAATACTCAACTAGTTTGTCAGAGTAATTTTCTATACAGATTGGATGTCATTTCACATCAGAAAAATTTCACTCAGTTTGTGCTAAGAAAGAAAGGGTTGCAATTGCCTATCAATCACTGATTTTTCACTCATGTCATTGTCCTAACTGTTAATAATACAACTGAACAACTTATGAGCAGTGATTATGTTGATTAATGTCATGAAAATAAATTAATTCAATTGGTGTTTCCAATTATTTCAACAAGTAGTATGACTGTATAAGTAACAACTTTTAAAAGAATTTGGAAAACATGCATTCTTTTTACCAATGCTATAATATCTTTTTTCTAAATATGATCTATAATAATAAAAGGGTGTGTCTGTGTGTGTGTGACTGCCATAGCTCCAAGAAGAAAGAACCTTGAAACCTGAAATTTTGCACACATACTAAATGGACCCTGAGGCTATGCACCTGGGTATTATTACTTATCCACATGCATGCAAGCATATGCATCTTTTTATGAGGCAAGCTAGCAAAAAAAAAGCACATAGAAAAGAATAGGTGACCACCATATCTCAAAGGGGGAAAGAATCTAGAAACCTATAATTTTGGACCCATACTAAGTGAACCCTGAGGGTTTGCACCTGTGTATTATTATCTATTCACATGCATGCTCATCTTTTCAATGACGCATGTGCATCTTTTTATGATGCTAGCTAGCAAAAAAAATCACATAGAAAAGAATAGGTGACAATAGCTCCAAAAGGGAAGAACATAGAAACCTGAAATTTTGCACCCATATTAAGTGGACCCTGAATTCATGCATCTGGATATTACTTATCCTCATGCATGCACATCTTTTTGATGAGGTAAACTAGCAAAAAACCAGATAGAAAAGAAGTGGTTCTTTATATAACAACTTCTAATATATAGGAAACCCAGCGTGTTTTCGTAAAAATGCGTTCCAACAATGGCTTTTGTCATGTTGCTTGGCAACAAAAGTATATAAGTTATACTTTTATGCAAAAATGGATTCAGAACACACACACTGTCAACCTAATAACCCGAGCAAAGCTGGATACTTTCACTAGTTATAAATAATTGTAACTACTTAATTTTAAGTAAACAATTTGAAATGTTTGCTTTTAACTTTTTAAATTTTAATATCAATCACATTATTAGAAATAAAGGTATAAGCTTTAAAACTGCTAGATTATAACCTGATTAAGCTAATCATTTATAAAATATCATTAACATTATTTTAACTTTGTTGATTTAGTTAGTTTACCTTGTGAAAACTCCCCCCTATAATTCATATGAATCATGTGAAATTTCACTACTGCATGATGACATATCATGCAGCAAAATTCTCCACCAACAGGAGTGTGACCCACCTCCTTGTACAATGCACCCTATACATTCCCATGTGAAATATTTCATTCTTTGATGAGGCCACAAATAAAGGTGTACCAGGAAAGTAGGGAAGATGGGTGGGAATATGTATGGAGGTGAGTATCTATCTGATATACATTTTCATAAAAAAAAATTAATTTCCAATACGATCACTCTCCTTCATACACAGAAAGCTAAAATCCCATATTTAGATGGTGGAGGGACCAGTATGAAAGTTACCTAGATGAGCTCATTTCAGCAAGCATCCCATAAGTAGCCTATAGGGTGTGACACTTTATGGCATGGGCTCTATAGGAGCACACTTGTATAAAACCACATATCATCTCGTCCAGGGTATACTCTTCACCCGTGAGCAGGATTACAAGAGGTGAAAGGCCTGTATGGTGCTGCAATATTGGGCAGAATAAGTACATGACTGACTGAGTACTTGCTTACAAGACATCAGACAGTCAATAAGTGTAGTAGGTTTAGGGTCTTTAAGACCATGCTGTGGATGCACACTTCATCAACCATCACTCCCTATGGGTCAAAACCACTTGTATGAGAAGGGTGCCTGTGATAAGTATCCATTCACAGCTTCTTTACCATCAGACACTTTGGGACACTCACCAGTTGTGGGAAGAGGCCACCATGTACACATATTTATTACAAACAATTAGTATGGATACTTAAATAATCACAACTCAACCATCAGACACTATGGGCCATAAACTCCACTATCAGATACAGATGATTCAGGCCACTGTGGGAGTATGGATGATTAGAAAGATAGTGTGAGATAGTGATATGTGTCCAAATTCCACTTGGAGATTGTGATGTATCTATATGTAATGGGGTAATCTGCAATATACTCTGGGAACACCCTTGCCCCATTTTTCACCATACAGGAACCCTTGTTTTCTTGACCAGCATTTAGGTCCCAATTGGTGAGGATTCTCCATGATCCACCACCCCAGTGGCTGCAAGCTGGTAACTGACAAGGGTCTTCCATGCTTCACTCAAAGGGGTGGTGGTAATTCACATAGGAAAGACCTACAACATGTGCCTGGATTCCCATCAAGCACATGTCAGAAAGGTCTTTTACTGGAGACAGTGCAATGAGTAACTACAAAATCCTATTTTTGAAAGCCAGCAAGTGCTAGACACAGAAGCACAACTCTGGTGCTGGCTTTTTTTCATGATAGTCCATGGAATGGTTACAGTCTGGATAGGACTATTGAACGTATTATAGAATTACCATGAGTAGAACTCCAGTGCTATTGCAGAACACCTCACATCACAGTGGGTGCCGACTGGGTCAGGATGGATGGTCTTAGCACTTTTCATTATCATGGCCTCATGCAGATTTTTGGGTTAGTATACCCTGTGAGGCAACACTAGCCTCCTAGCAGAATCCAAAAGTAGAAGAACAGTGGAGAAGGAATAAGTAAATGAATACTCATTCCCATTAAAGGTTAACTGAAAAATGACTGTCGGTGGAAGTCTGTACACTACAGGAGAGGACACAGCCGGATGGTTAAAATAGTTTAATGTCAAATGAACGATTGTGGGGTAGCCCACATGCCAGTCTGGAGAAAAAGGGGGCAAGAGCTGAATAGAGGAGACTAAAGAAAGCATACAAACTTCCATCGCCAGAGGGGCATATACAAGATGTATGAGGTGATGAACCCAATCTGTAATGGGGTAAGGACAGAGGGCCCAAGTAAAGGAGGTGTCCCAGTTATGAAAGGACAGTGAGAAGAACCACAAGGAGGAAAAATGTGACAAAACCCTATGTGGCCCAGATAGGACAATAGCATATGTCCAGAACAGAAATAACACCAAAAAGAGAAATCAAAGGAAGGAATGTGGGAGGAAAAGAGTGACCACATCCCCCTACCATGGAATAAAAGGGAAGGAAAGACTGACCAGGCCAAAGAAGAAGGGAAGAGCAGTTATGAAAAATCAGGAGGAAACAAAGGTATTAAAATAATTACAAAGAAAAGTAGGTATAGAACATGTGTCCAAAGAAAGCAAAAACATCTGTAAAAGTAGAGTACTACAATGATAATCCAGTCAGACAAGAAGGAGGAAAGAGGGTAGTGGATAAGGAAGGAATGAAAGACTTAGAGAACAAAAGGCAAAGAAAAGGGGAAACAGTGACATCAAGAAAGATGAAATGTGGAGGAAATTCACCCAAGACAGAAAAGACTTACAGGTCATGGAAGAACCATCCTATGAAAGAGAAGGAACATGTTACAATGTAATGGAAGACCAGTGGGTGAGGAACCAACCTGTGAGTAGGATACAGTCTTGTCAAAAAGACAGCCAGCAAAAACATGCAGTGCCCCCAGAACATGACAGATTATGAACACATTCAAATAGTATAGGCTCAGAACCAAGTCTGAACACTATCTTCTACATGTATTGGTAAAGAAATAAGACAAAAAGATTAAACACTATCTACTAAGAGTACATGTTACAGAGTAAATCACTCCAATTAAACATTGAGTATGGGTGACATTGTACAGAGCAAATAATTATGTCTAAACTCTATCTGGTACACGAAGTAGTAATGAACCACATCTAATCTTTACAAATGATGGGATATGTTAAGGAGCAATGAACAAGAATGAAACATTATCCACTATGTGTAAATGCTAAGAAGTAATGAACTATAACAAAATAGTATTGTTTATATGTGACTTGTCAAGGAGTAATGGACAAAAGCTAAATACTACCCTTCATGAGTACAAATTATGCAGTAGGTTATGCACTATGACAAAACATAGTGCATAATACGAAGTAGACATGTTAACCTTGTCTGCACAGGCATCCTTAACTGTGCATGTCATGAGGTTTTTAGTGACTTACATTGAAAATTTAATTAATCTACCTTTTGTTTATGTTATATCAATTAGTATAATCCATATTTTAACAGTACATAAGTTTTACGTTTTTAATTTTATAAGGCAATATTAAAAAAAATCCCATATTTCCCCTAGTGTGAGATATGTGGCATTTTTTCTCTATGCATCCCCTCTTCTTTACTTTATTCACCACCCCTCCATTAAGTGCAACATTCAATGTCAAAACAATATCTTCTATATTGATAAGGAGTAAGAACTAGAACTAAACCTTAATAAGGATGCGTTCATGGCAAGGAATAAATTACCAAGACTAAGCGTTATCTTCCATGTGTACATGTGAAGAAGTAAAGATCAAGAACTAAATATTAACTTCTAGGTGTACATGTGAAGAAGTAAAGATCAAGAACTAAATATTAACTTCTAGGTGTACATGGTAAGGAGTTATGAACTATATCAAAACAACATCTATTAAGTTCTAAGTGGGCATGTTAAGGAGTAAGAACTAGAATTAAAGATGAATATGGATGTATTCATGGCAAGGAATAAGTAACTAAGACTAAGCATTATCTTTCTTGCATAGAAGCAAAGAAATAATGAACAAGAACTAAACATTATCATCTAGGGTATAAATGATAAAGAATATTAATACTTATGTATACATGGCAAGGTATAATCAAATAAAATCAAACATTATCTATCAAGAGTACATGTGAAGAAGTAATGAATGAGATGTGAACATCACCTTCCATTTGGACATATGAAGGAGTAATAAACCAGAACAAAATATCAATGATTATGTATTACATGGGCAAGAGCAACTATCTGTAACTAAACATTAATGTTTATGTTTAGATGGTAAAGAATAAATAAATATGACCAACTAATAAGGTCTATGTGTACATGTGAAAGAGAGAAGAACTATGACTGAAAATAATATACTAAGTGATATATATCTAAGGAGTAAGTAACTATGATTAAACATTATAGTCTACATAGTATAAATTAAGGAATAAAGAACTAGTTCTAAAGAATATATCGTATATGGACATGTTCAGGAGAAATAAACACTGTTTAAACATTTAATAGTATGAGTTATGTGTTATTGAAGAATAAACTATATCAAACAATAACATTTACTTGTTACCTCATAAGGCAGGAAGGATGAGCCATAAAACAGTGGGAGCAAACTGAATCTCGAAGTAAATGCCAGTTGTAGTACTAAAAGGGAAGAGGAAAGGAAATAACAGCTATAAGGCTTATATAAGGCAGGAAAGTTGAGAGATATTCAGTAGGTAGAGGAGTATTGGGTGTAAAGTCATTCCATTTTGTCCTCCTCAACTTCAGCTTCAAAATCCATGATGGGAAATGTTTGGCAGAAATAGAAGAAAAAGGTCCAGGTGGCAAAATGGACCTCACCACACAGTGGATAATGTAATGTTACTTTTCATCTTACTGTATTTTCAACCTAAATGGCATTTTTTGCAGTACATGATGGCTGTCAAGATCATAACTGGCAAGAACTTCTTAAATTGCTAGTAACAGTGAGTGATATTTGTACTCACATCAGCAGAAAAAAAATAATTCATATTAATCTGTGAATTTATAATGAAAGGTTGAAAATACAAAGTAAAGTTGTTGAAGCAGTGACTTCAAATAGTCTCTGCGAAAATATACATATCTAAGTGCAGCCGTGCCAAGGAAAAGAATGAAATATTTAACTCGTGAATGTAGAGGATACAACTGTATAAGGAAGTGCATCATAATTCTATTGGTGGAGGGCTTTGCTGGATAATACTTCATATTTTCATTTCTACAGAGCTGCAAAAAGTTTTTGCCTATAAACACTTCATCCACTTGTCAATTTATTTTAGAATTATCCTGTCCATCCCAAAAAATAACATTGTTTTTGCTAAAACACTTATCACCCCTTGAGAATATAATATCCATTTCTTGATTTTCAAGGGTTTCCATTTGTTTTTGTACAGTGATCATTTACTAAGGAAACACATCTTTAAAAACAGCTCTAAAACAGTTTAAATATGACTGCATAGAGCAAGAATTAGACTATCACATAATAGTAGAGTCAATTTATAGGTATAAGTCTTTTTCCTAATAGTTTCTGTAAATTTTGACTTTAGTTCCTTGTGTTTGTGAATGGTGAAAGTATCTTCTTGTTAAATTATAATCTGTTTGAAAAGTACTAAAATTTTCTAGACACAGTATGAAACAAAGAAGTCAAATGAGTGAAGGCTACTTAAGATTTAATAAAAGTATCTTATTGATGTTTGGCTGTTTATTTAATATTTTAGCAATTTTACTTTTTAATAGATATACTACATTTTATTGAATTGTAATGTTTATAAAAATGAGTTTTTTATGTTCACCTAATAAAATAAAGCCATCATCAAATCAGATAAGTTTAGTCCACAGTTCAGTGAGTACAATAAGCAAATGCAAGATATTCTTATGACTGAAATCTTTATTGAATATTATTTTTATGTTTATCCTATTCACAAAACCTACATAAATACATTGATTAACAAGCTAAGTTATTATTTCTCATTGCAATTAAAATATGTTTTAAATAAAAACTATTCTTATTTGTGAAATGAAAACATGTTTTTATCATTTTATTATCAATTTATTTGATTTACAGAAGATCAATGTGGGATTACTCCATATTTAAAAAAAACATAATAGTTACTTTGTGGTGGTGATTATTTAGTCTACATCAGAGGTTCAGTCACCAAGTAGGAAATTTTCAAATGGACAAATACTTTTAGATAAAATTTGTTTTCCACAAAATTTGCAAATGTCAACCTTCAAAAAGAGATCTATCATATGAAACCAAATGTAATTCAAAAATAACTTAAAAGAAACCAAAACAGGATTAATACCATATTATAATAATGCAGTGGTTGAAAAAGTTATGAAGCTAGTTAGCATGCACACACTTTTGTTGTTGCTTGTATAGGAGAAGAGGGATTGTAGGGAGCATGCACTAATGGACTACTCAAATATAATCAACTGATAGTTCTACAACATAGTACAAATACTGCATTGAAATATAACTCAATAGCTTGGAAAGTAAAGAACAACACTTCCTTTCAGTCCATTATTATTAACCAGTAGTTATCCTGTTGGATGTTAAATTATGTTCACCAATTGTCAATTAAAGGCTTATACTTCTTAAGAGTATAAATATATACTGTGTTGTTGTTGTTGTTGGGCTTAGGATTCTTCTACAGTAGGTGTCTGTAACTTGTTGGCAATAAATTCAATGATAAATGAACATCATGCACTCCACTTGTTTTCAAAATAATATATACATTAGGAACAAGTTAAATGTATGTACAACAAATTCTTCACACTACAGAGATTATAGACATAGCAGAAACACTATAAGTATAGTTCTCATCTTCTTGTCAAAAGTCCACTTAGGCCTATTCAATTGCTTTAGAATTTCAGTTGAATAGCCAAACTTCCCTTCTCTAATTCTATCGCACTAGTATTCCATGTATAATTCACTTACTTTGCCTCATTGAGTTATTGTAGTTGTATCCTAAACTTCCAATTCTCATCTGCTTTTTTTTATTTAGGCCTTCTTCCAATAATCTTTTTTTTTTGTCAAAGTCCACACAGGCAGGTTCAACTGTTTTAGAACACCCTTTGATGATACAACTTATTCTCCTAAAGTGTCAGAAAACTGTTAATCTCACTTTAACATATCAATCATTAGGCTATCCACTCCTACAACAGTAAACTTTTGATTTTTAACCTTTCCTTTGGCTGCACTTCAACTTCCCGTTCTCTAGTCTCTTGTTTGTTCTGTGTCTACTGTTTCTGCTTGTCTCACATTATTTATATGTTTATCATTAATAGTCTGCCCACATTCTAGAAAGCTCTATATTCTAAATGTCAACGTATTGCATGCAACGTTCGATAGTCTCAACATCAATGAATTATAAACAAAACTAAACAATCAAAAAATATTCACTTACAAAATAAATTAATCAATACTACATACACTAAGCAGTCTTTTATATCATAACATGTCCTAACTATCAATAATGGAATAGCATCCTCAAAATGTAGTCCATATGACATGCCAGACACTACTACATAATAGCTCAGAAAGCAAGAAATGCTACTTCCTTTCGATTACCAGATGCTCAAACTAATGATTATCCTAACTTTAATGATCAAGCAGTAATTCTACTCTCAATGGTTTGGAAAGCACAGTCATGATGCCCTTTTAGTCAGCAATCTTTTGATTACCTTGACACCCTAGCTTTGATGATCAATCCCACCCATATTGATCTATGGGCTGATGTTGACATTTCATGCCACTTTCAGTACTGTTAGATGCTTCCATTTCCAGTAATTTCTCATGTGGTTCATCAAAGACTGGCAGATAAGTCTTTTAAGTTTCCTTTCCCTCACCAAGCAAGTAAAGACAACTTGAGACAGTGTCTTCATCCTGTTCTAGCTCAATGGCTTTTTCTCCAGACTCTTAGTCGTGCAAGTGAAGTCTTCTAAGGAGGGAGGAGTGAAGCAATTGGATATTTTTGAAGGGATTTTAAAATTGCTTCAGTGTGTTTAGTAGTTGAAAAGAGTTTAAGAACGAAGTTATAAAAATTTTCCGAGTTTTGAGTGAACATATACATGGAGAAATGGGTCAAGTAAAGACGCCTGTGTTACGAAATAAGGCCGAAAGCTAGAAAGTACAATTAGCTGGGTCAGTGTCATTGAGAATCATGTACAGATATTGCCTAGCAACGAAGTAAGTGCATGAGCACCTGTGACAGGTTGTGATAGATTACTAATACTAACTCGTCAGTACTGTGGAAGCAACGAAAAAGTCGATGTTAACAAGCAAAAAATGGTACTTTGATGCCATATTCCTTACATGATGCTAGTGTATTAGCACAAGTGGAAAGGCAACCAGCTAACTCACCATAACAGTAACCAATCACTTGAAAGTTTTGGTTATGGTTTTGGACTAGCCAGGGAAGTTGCACAAATTGACCAATAAAGTGTTAGAACTACTTGCAGGTAGTTCTGGATACTATTTGGAAGGTCAAAAGAATACCAAGAAAATATAGGTTAAAAACTCTTGTCTGAAACCAAAAAAGTTAGTTCTTAGAGCTC
>NW_013668814.1:29105-33511 GCF_000517525.1 Limulus polyphemus
GCCCCAGCAACTGAGGATAATACCCCTAGTACCCCAGTGACAAGAAAAGCTGATCCAGTTAGTAGTGGCAACAGTGAAAGTAGTGCCCCAGCAACTGAGGATAATACCCCTAGTACCCCAGTGACAAGAAAAGCTGATCCAGTTAGTAGTGGCAACAGTGAAAGTAGTGCCCCAGCAACTGAGGATAATACCCCTAGTACCCCAGTGACAAGACAAGCTGATACAGTTAGTAGTGGCAACAGTGAAAGTAGTGCCCCAGCAACTGAGGATAATACCCCTAGTACCCCAGTGACAAGACAAGCTGATACAGTGACCTATGACTATAATCTTAGATCACACGGTCATATTCCAATTCTCATCTTATTTGTGAAATGAAAACATGTTTTTATCATTTTATTATTTGTGAAATGAAAACATGTTTTTATCATTTTATTAGCAGAAGTGACTCTTACAATGAAAAGGAAATGAGTAAAATTCGATCCTCAAGTAGTACACAAACCTAAAAGTGACATAAATACAGTCAATACTGAATCTTAAAAAGCCAGTGTTATTAATGCTTTCAATAATATGATGGGCTACTTACAAAGTTGTAAAAAATCTAAGTAGGATAAGATGTATATATATATATAATTGATATATGTTGCATATATATATATATATATTGTATAAGTATTATAATTATTTGTATTATTAGTAGATGTATCTATAGATTTACTGGGATTCTTGCACTGTTGCTGACAAAGATCAGAACTGGACAGAATGCGAGTATTGTGTCAGTGGAAAACAAGGAAGGTGTGGTTTTTGTTGAAGATGGTAATTTTATATTATCTGGAGATAAATGGATAATTGTGGAAGACATACTGTTTCTGCAGTATGTAAGGTTACTAGTGTGATTACAAGTAAAGTTAGTTATGTTTGAGAAGTCAATGAATGTGAATACTCATGTCAGTTTTGATACGAAAGGTTCAGATGTGACATTATATCACATGAGACATCTGGGGACAACTATCTTACAGTTAGCTAGGATTTTACAAGAAGGACTAATTGAAAATTATAAGACTTTAATAAGACAATTTCATGACAAGATAGGTGAACTGTTATTAGAATTAAAAGATATTAAAGATAGTGTATCTATATCAGACAGAACTAGACAGAGACAAGGTTTAATAAATGCAGGTGGAAGTATTTTGAAATTCTTATTTGGAACAGCAACCACTGATGATTTACAGGTATTATATGAGAAGGGAAAACAACAGAGATAGGTATCTAATGAAATGATTCACTTAATAGGAGAATATGTAACTATAATGAATTCACTAAACCAGACAATTGAATTACATGACCAAGAAATTAGAAAAGTACCAAGAGCTTTAGTGAATATTACACACCAGAGTAAGACAAACTGAGTTACATAAAACAGGAATTGAAATGTTAGTGTTTAACGCTAGGATTTAGAATAATCTACAACAATTATCTTTTAGTGTAGGAAGTAGCAGAACAGAGTTAGCTAAGTTAATACAAGCATTGTATGTAATTGCAGATAAAATGTTGAGCTCATACTTTCTACCACCAAGTAAGTTAGAAAGAGTGTTAGATGAAATTGAAAGAAGATTACCTCCACACTTACAGTTTGTAATGCCTACTCACAGTGATCAGATTTACATGTAATACACATGGGCTGATGTAAAGACAACCACCGATAGAGAAACCCTACTATTGTTTATAGAAATACCCTTGAAAGCAACTGATAGAATGTTCAAATTTTATAAAATTATATCATTACCATTGATGATAAATCATTCACTAGGTATAACTATAGAAAGTGATAAACCATACATTGCTATCTCGAGTGTTTGTAATTGTAATTAAGCACAAAGCTACACAATGGGCTATCTGTGCTCTGCCCACCACGGGTATGGAAACCCGGATTCTAGCGTTGTAAGTCCGCAGACATACCACTGTGCCACTGGTGGGCTATCTCGAGTGATCAGCATATGTATATTGAAATGACTGAAGAGGACATGTTGAATTGCATAGAGGGACCCATCAGAGTTTGTAACCCTAACTCAGGTATTTATTCAGTACCTATTGTAACTTACAACAATGTGATATTTGCAGGAATTAGAAATAGAATAACTGAATTATGTGAAAAAAGAATAATTATTCCTAAACCATTCTAGTTTTATAAAACTAGGACTCCAGGAACTTGGTTATTTAATGTTAAGGATGAACTTACTTTATCAGTGGTATGTCTAAAATCAAATGTACAGCAATTTGACTACCATACTGGAGTAATTAAATTAAGAGATAGTGGTTACCTGAGATTAGCCAGAAATTGTTCAGCTCATGGTCAAGGTATTACCTTGCCCTCTAGCTTTAGAAGTGAAACTAAATATGTAGGAACTACAATTAAATGTAAAGTATTTCAGAATTACAGAAACTATACCAGAAAGGAATCACAATTAATTCAAAGTATAAA
Organism: Limulus polyphemus; assembly: GCF_000517525.1. Taxonomy (NCBI): domain Eukaryota; kingdom Metazoa; phylum Arthropoda; class Merostomata; order Xiphosura; family Limulidae; genus Limulus; species Limulus polyphemus. The sequence goes on from NW_013668814.1 coordinate 31,585, forward strand.
TGAAGAAACAGACATTAAGGAGTTAACAGATATAGTAGACACTAAACATTTACCTCTAGAAAGTCAGGATTAAGTATTAAGGAATTCCAACAGCATGTAGCTCGCTTGCGAGCTACAGCTGAAGGACAGAGGTGAGATTATTGGAAATTATCTAATTCAGTATTGGTAACCTTATGCTTAGTAGTAGTACTAGTAAGCATAACATTATATATTAAAAGAGACAAATTGGCTTTATTAAAGTTAATGACATTAGATGGGCTGTGAAAAGATAGAAAGAGTAAGAGAACAAGACCAGATAATAATAGATTGTCTGAGTATTCAGAGACTACTGAAGTAGTCAAATTAAATGATTAGGCCCCATCTAATCAGGATATAGCTTGATTATATAGATGACTTCCAAACCGACTCAACTTAACTAATCGGTGAGGTAAGCTATTTACTAAAGTGTTATAGTCAAAATTGATAGGAAAAATTAATAGGTATAGTAAAAGTTCAAGAAACAACCAAGTTATTGAACAGTGACAGCAAGTTCAGAAATGAGCTGTGACTGTGTGGCTATCACCAAAATGGAGTGTATGAGTTGAGTGTGCGATTGAACAAGAAGCAGAGTATGTTTTGTATGTGAATGACTGTGTGATATTGTGACAGTGGTAAAAGAAATTGCCCAATAACTGTGTGTTATGATTATAGACCAGACATATTACCGGCACTGTTGAAAAGAAGAGTTAAGTCAGCGATAGTGGAAATCAAAGGTTTCAGGGTTAGTGGTGTGTACATTATAAAGGAACTTGCTGTAACTGACTCCTACACCGGGTGGAACGACACCTGCTGGTTACACGTCCCATATGGATTATAGACACATACATTGGTGTACCATGTACCTACATGGACTAAATTGGTGGATGGAGAACATTTGTTTCGAGAGTTGATACAGTTCTGTCAACAATTACACAAGACCTACGATGAAATCTACATGAAAGGTAGAAAAAAAGCCCATATACTGAATTGGTGGATTGGTCTCCCTTGTGTCAACTTAGAGGACTATGGATGCCCCCCATACCAACAGCTGAGTGCCCCAACTGATATCTACTGTGTCTACCATTGCCATCCTCACGAACATTGCGCAAAATAAAAGGTGTAAGCATTATATGATTGGAATGCAAGTAATGAGAAATTAACTTTCCGTCATTACCGATATGAATTCTAAATGTAATTGTTTTGAGTTATATGGTTATATGTATTAATATCTATTATGATTTTTATTTTATATATTCTTGATAATCCATTGAGTATTCAAAGTTGTATTTTTGGAGATAATTTTTATTTACTTTAGAGATATTAATTTTGATACTATATTTACTATATTAGTTATTAAGGATTAATGGTAAATGGACTTTAGTAATGATGTAATGATTAATAGTTGATATTATATATGACTGTAACCATTGATATTATACATGGACTGTTGGTTTATATATGAATAAAATCAGTGATAGTGTATACGACGTATAGTAAAAGGTACTGATGTGAACACTAACTGATGAGGAGAGATGGAGACAATGGAATTTGGTGGTAAATTTTGTTATGAGTAACAAAAGTCTTCTAAGGAGTGAAGGAATTGGATATTTTTGAGGGAATTTTACAATTGCTTCAGTATGTTTAGTAGTTGAAAAGAGTTTAAGAACGAAGTTATAACAATTTTCTGAGTTCAGAGTGAACATATACATGGAAAAATGGGTCAAGTAAAGATGCCTGTATTATGAAATAAGGCTGAGAGCTAGAAAGTACAACTAGCTTGGTCAGTGACATTGAGAATTACGTAGAAATATTGCCTAGCAACAAAGTAAGTGCATGAGCACCTGTGACAGGTTGTGATGGCTTACTGACGCTAACTCGTTAATACTGTGGAAGCAATGAAAAAGTCGAT
>NW_013668814.1:33521-35949 GCF_000517525.1 Limulus polyphemus
TTTTGGACTAGCCAGGGAAGTTGCACAAATTGACCAATAAAGTGTTAGAACTACTTGCAGGTAGTTCTGGATACTATTTGGAAGGTCAAAAGAATACCAAGAAAATATAGGTTAAAAACTCTTGTCTGAAACCAAAAAAGTTAGTTCTTAGAGCTCTCAGAAGAAATTCTTGAGTTAGTTCTTCGAGTTCTCCAGCAGTTCTAGAAGTTCTTGAGAATATCAGCATTCCAGCTTCTATGAGTATGAAAGTCTCTATCATCCCAAAATTTACTGGCTCAACTCTGTTGTAAGTATAGAATTATTGTCTCTCCTAATCAATTAATGTAGTTAATGATAAAAGGATATTGATGTTGTGCTAAAGAAGTGCAAATAGTAATAGTAAAGGTTATGAGAAATTAACGATTAATGAACTTTTGTTGAATGTTATAAGGAAAAATTTAATAAATGTTATTATAATTTGTTCAATGTTAGTCTGGGACTCTAATTCTTTATTCTAACTGTAAATTACCTCAAGTTAGTGACTTCTGAGCTCCACTCACCACTGCAAATCCTCCACTAAATAAATTTGGTGAAATCGGCAGTATAATTGAAACTCCAACAATTAGCCCAACAGGGCACTGCCCATTACACAAGTGCATCAAAGGATTATCTAGATGTATGGAAGCACCTTATTGAAATGTTCCATGTACTTTCACACATGTCATGACTGTTATAGGTCATATATTACAGGGCCAACTTGTCAGAATATCAGGTACAGACCGATCTTAGGGATGCTGGGCTACTTCTCCTTGTGGTGGAGGACGAGAAATCTCAACCATAGGGAGTAGCATTCCCCATCCAAACATGATCAAGTTCAGCTAACAGCTTGATGATCCTTGTTCCATTGCTCAATATGCCATCAAAACATATAGTAAGTGTTCATCCCATTCAGCTCTGTTTAGATGAACAAACTTTTCAAGCATCCACTTTGTAGTTTATATTACCCATACTACCAATTCATCAGAATAGGGGTGACAAGGTGAAGTATGAATCTCCACTATACCTAGCACTTTACAGAAGCCAGTTAACAGCTGGATGTTGAAGATACCCCTCTGCTCTATGTGGAATTCATCTGGTGCTCCAAATTGTGCCATCCAGTTTTTAACAAATATATCCATGATAATCTCTGTTAGCATATCAATCAGCAATTAAGCTATGGCCCACTTCACAAAGTATCCAACCACAATGAGTATGTAAAGATGACCTCTTGCAGTCACATAAACAACTCTTTGTTGGAATTTACCCTGTTTTGACCAGTTTTTCCTTTGTACAATACACACATACAGTGGTCAAACACAACTGCTGGATATCTTTACTCACTCAAAACCAGGAGAACTACTACTGATTGTTAGTCGAAGAGCATATTTTATCAAATATGCTATTATCCTATCTGGGTTTTTAAAGTTTACTAACCACTTGAATGAATTGTGGTTCATCTAGATATTGAACATCTTACAACACAAATATTGTTGATAGTGTTTCATAAAGATAACCACTTCAAGTAGCCCTTTTTTCATTGTACAGTGTTTGTATTTAGGAGCTGTTAGTGTACAACATGTTTATGTGATTACATTTTCTACTCCATCCTGCAACTTTGATGTTAACAGTTTCTTAAATCAAAAATGTATTTCTAATGATACTTACCTCCCTCACACTACAGCTATTACTTGAATGCTAGGGTTTTTTCCTTTGCCCAACTAAGCATTGTTCTGATTATTTCTTGCTTACTCCAATCTTTCAGGCCCCACTGGCCTCATAACCATTTTGTGCTTGTTAGTTTTCATGTTATAACTTTTAAATTAGTAAGCGTATCTTCACAAAATGTTATCATATTATCAGCAAACAAGGCTTTTGTACACAAAATATCAACTTCTTTATTAAGTTTTAAAATTTCTTACGTAATGTTTTTGTCATGCTTTTTTTCTTTTCGAATGCTGACTATCCAACATGCAAACTAATTTTGATTTTAAGATTAAAAATACTTTTATGCATCAGAAAATTTTCAAATTTCACATACAAAATATTTATCACCTCCAGATAATTATCAAACGTTTTGATTTAGAAAAAGCTTTATATTTTGTCTGTCATTTTTACCACTGTATTTCTGTATGGGTTGGGTCACACTTCACAGTTATAATACATTATATATGTACATACATTATTACTATCTACAAACAAGTTCTTAAACCTATATTTCTTAAAACATAGAACAGTATATAAAGCAGTAGAGCAAACAATTATCTCTTCTAGTTACACACTTTGTACTTGTTTGTTGCTTGTTGTAGGTTGGTAAGCCTTATCAAATTTCACATGTGGAGGATGTGAAATGAAATAATTTTTTTAGATTTTATATATATATATATATATATATATATATATACTACTAATT
>NW_013668814.1:36490-43917 GCF_000517525.1 Limulus polyphemus
TGGGACCACCTTAGTTGATTCAATAAATATGTTAATATCTTAGAAAATAGAAAAGAGAGGAGTTTTTTTATTTTACATTTAGTTATTAATATTGGTAATTTGAGTACCTAATTCATAAGAAACTACAGACTTTGTATTTGGACATCACAAATATCTAATTTCAAGAATGCTGCATTCAACATACCACGTGAAATAGAAAAATCAATATTTAGGATTTTTTTAAATATTTACCTTTATATTAAGAAATTAACTAATGTACAGTACACAAAATTTGAATTACAATCTACAATTTGATACCAAACTTACTGACATATATTCATAAAATAGTAATTTGATAAAATTTGAAATGCAAGTCAACAAATACAATGACATGACCTTTGACCCTTGAGGGTAAGGTTATTTTCCCTTGGCAATATTTGTCTCGTGACACTTTCCACCTACGTCAATGCACCCTCTATCCTATTACTGTATACAAGTACTTCATTCAGATAATGGTATCACTTTTTTGAGACTGACTCAATATGCAATTTCTAACACTGGTTCTTAGTGTGGAGGAAGGATGGGAGAGTGGGAGAGGAGGTATTATTGGAAATACATTTGTAATTTCAGAAAATGTTCATTTCCAAATCAAACTTACCTCTACATTGATAAGTTGGAGGGGCCTGTAAGGGCACTATCCATACAGAAAGTGGCTGTATAGATCACGGGTGTGTCAACAGATGATTGGCACCCAAGTGGAGGAATCACACTACATCCAGAACAGGTATGAAATTTTACATGATTTATCATCACTACTGGCCAGGCCCCAACCAGACAGCCGAGGTTCCAGTGCTTGGGGTTGGAATTATAAGGCCATGGTTCCTATACCCCATGTTGGTGGCTAGGGCAATTAGACCACAATATATATATATATATATATACTTATGAGTGAATCCTAATCTGTAGCCATAGAGTGATGTGTTCCTAACCACTAGAAGCACAATGAGAAGGTAAGCAACACCAAAGTGATTAAATCTTCTCCACAACCTGAAGAAGTCCAAAAGGTAACACTTCAGGTGGGATCCTGTATACCATTCTCAACCTGAGGAAACAGAACTCATCTAGTCTGGAATTATGAACATCCATCTTCACTCTCCAGTCGAATGGGCACAGTAAATTTGTCTTGTCTCCAAAATTATGGGGAAGATGTGGAACAAATTGTGCTCAACCAATGACATGGGATGGGACCACTCTGCATTCAGAATTATGAGGAGACAGTGGACCCTCTTCCATTAACAATGTATTGAATCAATATTGATCAAAAAGAAGGGTCATGCTCAACTCAACCAAATATCGAAGCGTCAAATCTCAACTGGTATTATAAGTAGGATCCCACATAGGCTGATATCTCTCCTACTAACATGTAGGAAAAAAACATCCAGGGACCCAGGTAAGAGGGCCCCCAACTTTGTTCTCTTCTCCAAGAGTGGAGGAAATTCACTCTAACACTTTGGAGAAATAACCTCTGTTCACCACCCCAGTGACTGGAAAATGGGTGTGGTAAGGACTCCCTAGCTCCACTAGTATAACCTGAGGGGTAATGCATATGGGGGTAGGCCTGAGGAAGAGTGCTCTGGAAACATTGCAATATGTGAACCAAGATCTCTAACTTTTTAAAAGCAAAATGACCCAGATCTATTCAATCCAATGATCAGAAGGGAGGGGCAGGATCCCCTTATGCTTTACTCATGATAGCCAATAAGTGGTGATCCAGCATAGTACAGTAATACCACTTGGTCAGCCTCTAGGCAGTCTTACAGAACACCTCATTTCTAGAGAGCTTGTTGCAACCTAAATAAAGTATATTGAATTAGTAGTTGCTAGTGTAGAATTGGTTTGATAAAAGCACACCTGCCTGGGCAACACTTGCCACAGAGTGAGATCCTGCAAAAACAAGGTAAAGGACTATGAAAGGTAAAGAAGAGACAAGCATAGCAATGAAAATACTCACCCCTCTGTATAATTTAGAGGAAGTGGTTAAGATAGCTGCAGGGCGTAGTCCAAAACCCTCAGATGAAGGTACTGCCAGATCATGGAAATATTGTGAGATAAAAGTATTAGGGATGGTCCACATACCAGCCCACACAATGTCTTGCACCATGCAATTCAACCGGGCTGCTAAGAACATAGAAATGGGACAGATCTGATTACATGTGACTTGCAGAAGTCTCCTCACCTTCAAAGAGAGCTCAGAATAAGTAATATGGTTCAATTTTGCAGCCAACTTGTCAATATAACTGAGGGTACATCCTGGGAAACTGAATGATCCCATTGTGTAGCATCTCTAAAGGCATTAGTGCAGACAACAAAACCTTCAAGACCCTCACTGGACATAACAAACGATTGAGATCTGATTGGTCATAAAATGAGAAATAGTGATCAGATGAATCAGTGAAAAAGGAATTATCCCCTTCCCTGGCTGCCAGTGTCTTAGAGAAGAACCAATTTGATGAATGTAGGTAGAATAATAAAGCATCCTGTGCAGAATTAGTGCAAACCAATCCAACTGGCAACATCTGTAGATCAGGAGCAAAGAAAATAAACCTCAAGAGAAAGATGATACGTGGCACATGAGACTAAGGTCTGACACAGATGTGGAGAAATTATCACTGACAGTGCCCCCCCCCCCCCGATTGTTGAGCCAAGCTACATATCAGAGGTAGGATAGGAGATACCTGATTTGTCTCCATGCTAGAAATATAATAATCCGGGAATTCATGCTATATATCTGCTTGCAAAACGAATGTTCTTTTTAAGAAAATCAAGTAGGTAACACGAAAAATGCTCAAAGAATCTCCAATGATCGTAATACAGAGAAACCCATTAGTGAATGCTTTGTTAAAAAAAGTGATAACATTATCTGAATGAGTTACTTATATACAGTACCAGGATAGAAGGCATATTGACGTGGGTGGAGAGTGTCACGAGACAAATATTGCCAAGGGCAATTAAGTAGAGCAAGCAAAACAAAATTAGACTAATGTTTAGATGGGCAAAGGAAGAAACCCTGGAAGTCGAGTAACAGCTGTAGTGTGAGAGGAGATAAGTATGTTTTGGAAAACACTGTTCCAACCCTGTTGATGCTAGTAATGGTGTTCAACAGAAACTCATGTCTTGGCATGGATAGACAAACACTGAAGCATCCACCAAAGCAAAATTTAGTGGATCAGAATGCAAGAACACATTTCCTCACTTCATAGGAAGTGTGCTTTCATTTTTGTGAGCACCAACAATGGTATTGCTATCTTCAAGAAATTGCCCACAAATTGTTGGTAATATGATGCAAAATCAAGGAAACTGCAAACTTCTTGCTTCATTACAAATCAAGGCCAACTGCAGCTATTTTAACTGGGTCCATCAAAAGTACATTACTCTGCATAATGTGACCAAGAAACTATATTTCTGTTTGCACGAGGGTACATTTTCCTTGTGTCAGTTTCAAACTTGGTTAGTGTATGTGCTGGAATACCATATTCAGGTTTTCAGACACAGACACGAAAGTGCAGGCAAACATCAAAATATTACGGATGTAGATCATGCATCTCTATCCTATTGTAGTTCCTTGAATGTCAGTTCCATTACCCACTCAAAAGTAGCTGGTATTTCAGAGACAGAATGGCATGACACAAAAGTTATATAGACCATCTCTCTTGCTAAAAGCAGTCTTAGTCCTGTTTTCATCATCCAGTCTGACCTTCCAGTATCTGCACACCAGATCCAGTGTGTTAAACCAGCAAGAACCTTCTAATGCATCAAGACATTCATCTGTCCATGTTAAGGGAAATGTGTCAATTTTCACCCATCTAAAATCAACACAGAACCTGGGCATACCTCCCTTCTTGCTGAAAATCACTAGTGGAGACAACCAAGCATTCTCCAAAGGTTCTGTCCTGTGACATCATCTGTAATTCAGAACTAGCTACCTCCCTGGTGCCAGCACAGGGGTTGTTCTATTGGACACACCTTGCCTGTATTTATATGATGCAGAGTCACCATTGTTTAACCAACTGGCCATATGGTCACAAAAATACATTGACATATTCATCCAATAAGACACAGAGTTGCTTTTGCAGCATTAGCACCATTGTTAATCAGTGACCTCAGATATTTCAGTAGCCTCGTATTTGCTTTTGGCTAAGGTGTAATGAATGTAATCCTACCAATGCCATTAGCACCAGTTACTTTCAGTTCCCTTACCTTGCCTAAATTCATTCCAGTGCCGAACTGATAGTCCAGTCTGATCACTGCCCAAGCTAATGCTGTCTGCTCTCTGGACATGAACAGTTTATTTCATGTATGACTTCTATGACCACATTACATAGCACCTATGCATTATACTGTCTGGATTAAACCACAGAACACCATTTGTGTAAATGGAGGTACTATAATTCCTTTTGCTACATACATTCATACAGTCCATTGTTCCTGGGCTTTTGAGTGGCACTGGATAACTTTCTCAAGGAACATCAGTTACTCTATTGTATAAGATAAACTCTGTAGTATGTCCATCCAAAGCATGCCAATTCCAGATCCCACACTGAAAAAGACTAATATATTTAGGTAATACCTACTAGACCGAGCCAGAGATCAACTTCTCTAGTCTAACTACATTTGCCAGAATAAAGTCAGTATACACTGACCATAGTAGTGGTTTTGCTCAGAAGGCTTGAAATATTTCAAAGTCCACTAGGATGCTCAATACTCCTATGTTTATCAGGAACTCCACCATCTCTTCTCTTTGTATCTTTATCAACACATACCATACTCCACCCAGCCCTAACAGAGCTGGGCTGACTACTAGTCTTAGTGCATCCTGTTTACTGTGCTTTACCAAGCTGGTGGTCAAGTCAAGTTTGGGCTCAGTCAGTTTTCTTGAGCATTTGCCATTAATTTTTGTTGGTCATGACCTGCTGATCTAATGGCCAGTATCAGACACCTTTGCTGCTTTTCAGCTCGCCAGTGTACAGAAGTTGTAGGTTAGCTGGCATTTGCTAAGCTGTCAGCTGGAACTGCATCCTTGCTACACAACAAAGTATGGGCTGTTCCTTTGTCAGTGCCTCACTAGTCTACAAGTGAAGAAGATTCTTTGCTCTTCTTGTCTTGAATGATTACTAGTCGGAGACACTAGTTGTAAATGCTGTGTTTATCCCATGGGTGGATCTTGCTATGGCAAGTGTGCCCTTGAGATGGCAAACACCTAATGCATGATACAGCATAAGTTCCATCGATGGACCTTGCTGTGGTATGTATCCTATCAGCAGACCTGTATAGCCCTTCTCACTCATTGGAGGCCATTTTGGTTCAAATAAATTTCTGTTTGGTGGGGAGATTGGTTGTTAACCCTGTGACTGGAGCTAGCCCAACAAGGTAGATGTACCTGGATCACAATCTCCATTGACTGGAATTGTCACTATAACTGTCAGTACAGGTTTCTTCTTCTCTGAAGGCCTGTGTGAAGAGACCACCTCAAATTATGTCAAGATGGACACTCCTTTGTGAGAGTAATAATGTCCCTTATCCAGCTGCTGTTGAACAAGCTCATTGGAAATTCCCTCAAAGAACTTATCAACCAGGATGTTCTCCCATTCTGCAGATGCCACTGCTTGGTATGTCTTCCCATATAATCAGCACAGCTCATCCACGTAGGTGGTCAGTCCCTCATTGCTAATCTTTTCTTAAGCATTGAACTCAGCCTAATAAATGGCCCACTTCTCTACTGGGTTGAATCAGTGAAATAGCTAATACACAACTTTCTCCTAGTCATCCTACTGCTCCTTGTTCAAATGTTTAACAGCACTGAGGGCCCAACCATCTAAGCTCAGGACTAGGCACTACACAAGCTGTTCCTGAGAGCATTCATTCCAGGCAGTGCCCTGCCTAAAACATTGTAAGAACCAATCAAGGTCCTCTCCCTCTGTCCAATTGAACTTCAAAAACACAGCCTTCTTGTCTTCTCTCACAGGAAGTTTTACCAGACCAAAGCTAATCTCAAAATTTCTTTGTTGCTGGAAGCTGTTAACAGGAAATCCAACACTTCAGGGAGACAAGTTACTCAAGATGGGTCACTATAGATGACTCCAGGTATCCTGAGCTGCCATCAATGCCACAGGGAACCTTTCCATCCTGAAAAGTAAATTACCTCATGAGTCATGGTCTTCACTTGTGGGTGCTCATTTGTCTCACTTTCCAAGGAGAGAACTCTGACTGATGGAGATCATGCACCAGCAGCACAATAAACATCCACTAGTCGCTGATGGTCTTAACTAGAGGTGGAGCTGCTGTGCTCTGAGTGATGACAGTCTAGGAATTTGGTAAAGAAACCTCCCCAAGTAGTCTAGAACTTCCCAGGCAATATTTCATTCCAAAACTTCAGTTGAGCATGCCTCCCTTCTGTAAAGATTGATACACAGGGGCATTGTCTTGGTGATAGTACTTCTTCATCAAGAAAATACCATTAATTCAGTATAAAAAAAAAAAAGAGTTCTTTTAAACTCAAGAGGTAGTATGCACATTACTGATTCAAAAAGACCACAATAAATCCTAGTGTCATGGCACCAAAATTTCTCCTTCCTATATACATGTGGTATTTTCAGGTAAAGCTGATTTCCCAACAAGTATTAGATAGTTAGACTTGCTAACAACAGCAGATTCACTCAGGAAATAAAGAATGTAATTCTGAATCTGATAAGTGAGTTTCTAAATTTAGCAAAAATGAACACAATCTTTATTACTGGACAGAAAAAAAGAAAATGCAGTGTAGTCCTAAAATTTCTACTGTTTGGAGATTGACCTCTACATAAGTAAAACATGATGATTTTCAAGTACAATCTTCATTCAACTATCTCATAGTAGACTTGGATCAAGAAAATGCACTTGTATTCAACAGGTAAAGCCCATTATTATTTTCTGTCCAATTCACATATTAGTCAGCTGTTAAATTTGGACAATGTTACATCAGCCAGCAAAGGATATTCTACACACAAATTCTTTCAACCAAGATGCTATATGTTTACTGCAATGCTCTTTTGGACAGAACAAACATTATCTATTATAAAGAACAAAGAAACAAAGCAACTAGAACATATCAATCTCAAAGACTTTGTGCGAAAGCTGCATACATACTAAATAAACAAAATTTTCAAAAATGTTATCATAAAGCAGGTAGAAAATGTATGGTATGCTTGCATATCACATTTTCACTTCAAAAACAATAATACACAATTTATAGATGGTATGGCTATAGTGAAATTAGATATGTTAATTTAAAATATCAATGAAACTTGAAAAGAATTTTTACATTAATTAGTTACCGTAGGTCCCGGCCATTAAGCCCATATTTTAATCCAAAATTCTACTCCATATTTTTCAAAGAGGGCTTAATGGCCAGA
>NW_013668814.1:44805-53405 GCF_000517525.1 Limulus polyphemus
TCTGGCCATTAAGCCCTCTTTGAAAAATATGGAGTAGAATTTTGGATTAAAATATGGGCTTAATGGCCGGGACCTACGGTATATATTAGTTGTGACTGAAACCTAAATTATCCTGAACAAAAATAAAAGCAACATTGGGAAAACTAGGCTTAATGTACATCATTTTCTGACATTGTGTAATTTCTACCTTTATAATATTGATACCAAATTTTTTTGGATATGAACTCAGGTCACATATTAAATCTTAGAAACTTTCCATAAAGGCATAAAGCATGAAAGATTGGGGGTTTCAGAGCCACCTTAGCTCCTCCAGATTCTCTGTACTGCATTATAAACATATTTTAAGGCATGTGGATTTTATTAACCCTATGTGTATAGGTGGAGTCAAAATGCGTGTCACAAATTTTCATAGTTTTCAAAATGTAATCAAATTACTTTATTATCCATAAACTTGAAAACAAAACCCAATGAATGAAATTTTTATATAAGGTTTAATTTCTTAAGTTTAAAAGAAATATTTAAAAAAATTGCCCAATACTCACTTTTATGTGCCACATGACATGTTTGACTTGTAAATTGTTCAGTTTACTTTTTTATTTCTACTATACAATGTCAACAGTGCTTAACTAAATAAAAACTCAAATTTTACATACTAACAAGATAGAATACAAAATAAAAACTTCCCAGCTTCTTGATTTGCCAAGTAATCAATATATTTAGCAAACTTACCAGAGAAGACCCTCACATCTTTTCATTCTTTGAAGTCACTTATATACTCACAACTACCTCTCTTAAGTATAGCAAACAGAAAGAGCAGATTCTGCACAACGTAAATCTAATGAATGCTTATCAATTGTACGGGAAGAAAGCCGAAATTCTTTAAGAAATGTTGAAGTGTTTATTAAAATTGTTGGTTGAAACAGAAATTAATTTTTTAAACCTATTTATACCTTAGTTAGAAAGCCAAATAAATTAAACTAGTTTTGTTGTTTTCTATTCTGGTGAATGATGAATTTGTTTTTGTTTTTCAAAATACATATTTAAAATTTACAAAAATTAATTTATGTTTGCCTCAGTTTCAAAAAATCAACAAGGCGTAGCATTACAATTAACAACCACATCATCACAAGGGCAAGTAGGTATTGTAACATTCTAAGTACTAAAATCATGGTTTATATATATATTTTTTTATTTATCATTATATGTTTCAACAAAACTAACTGCAATTTAAGCATTTATATGCAAACAATAGCAATATATATATATATACCTATGTAATATATATAAATTGAAACATCATTGTATTTGACAAAATACTGGTATACTAAGTTACAGATTTGTATTTCATAGGCCAATTTTACTATATAATTATAAATTTGTCTACTCAACATATTATTCTTCTATTCATCTTCAAAGTGTGCATTTCACAACTTTATTATAAACATATGACAGTAAACTTAGCATCAAAACATTGTATATAATTCAAATTTTAATATTATATAAGTTTAAATTTTTAATTTCAAAAGGAAATATTTAATATCTCAATCTTTGTATCTCTGTATCACATGATGCATCTGTGTGCCAAATTGCCCATTTCAGATTTTTTTCTTCTATTCCTTGATCTTCCGAGTTTGCCACAAACTATTTATATTATAGATATTGCATAGCCATAATGTAAATTTTCCTCCAAGGTTATTGCTTTGCTGAGATATAACTCAGGTTTGCTGAAAACAACTTAATGGTTCATGCTGCGATTTACTGTTTTATTGTCCATGGGGCTTTACTGCTCCTTATGGCAAAATAAAAACAAAGCAGAAAACATGTTTAACTTTTTTTTCACATGGGCTTGGTTGAAATGACCAAATTTGTAATCATTTTGTACTCGTTATAGTTCCTATACTGTAACTTCACAAAATTTGGCAGATTTTCAGTTCACATTACAAGACTTTTGTGTACAAAAAATTATAATTTTTAATAAAGATTTGGCTGTGAATATATGGAGTACATTTATTCATTTGAAAAATTTTCAAATTCCATTTGTGTAATCTCTGAAATCTAAGTAATTATAAAACTTTATTTCTTAGTAAAACTTTACATTTTATTTGTTATTTTCTCTACCCTAACTGTATAAACAAGTTTGGTCAATTTGACAAACCTTGTAACCACTAAAATAGAATTTGAAATAAACCTAAATAACCCTTCTTTTCTTTTTAGAATGACTTCAAATTGTAAAGTGAAACTACATTAGTTTATCCTAAATAGTTTTAAACTTGTAACAGTATTCATCTGTTTATACTTTAATTTTATTGTTTTATTGCCCTTTGAACCATGTCTAAATTAATATTTCCACCATAAAATTTGTAAATTGTTGGTGAATGTGGAGCTCATCAAACTACATAATGTACAGGATGCTTGTGAGCTACTTGCAAGGGTACCTCATGAAAATGTTTTATTATTGTTATTTGTTATTTTGCCTAATCTAGCCTAAAAAGTTTCTATTTTTTTCATTTTAGTTACTTTTATAATAAAAAATAGAGAATACCTATGAAAAAGTACTTACCTGGGTCTACTTTGTTTTTGCTGTTGACTGTTGATCATACTTAACCCTACTTTTTTACACTAATGGTACTATTGCACTAAATAATTTTGTATTTAATTAAATAATGCATGAAAGATCACAGAATAATCACCTGCAAAGAGCTGATAATGTTCCATAACCATCACAATTTTTCTGGCTTTCTAACTGTGCAACAAAAGTTTATAAAATTTCAGCTAAGCTTGTCTATGTGTTTTCCATTTGAATAAAATTTGACCTTGAAGCAAAATAGACAGTTCTCTGTATAGAGATCAGTGTGATGTGATACATCATTTGATAAATTAAAACCTTGGCTTTCTATTGGTTATAAAAAATACAGTATTAAACATCAGAGAGAACTACTAGCAATTTCTGAAAGAGAGGATGTGACAGGTTGGCATGACAAGTGGGGTGTGATTTTCTATTTTACGGCTCTTTAACCAATTAAGATTGAAGGCTATAAAAATTGTGCTTTGCTTGAGCAATGATGACATTATAACGAGTAATTTACATTAAATTTCATACTTCTTGGAGGGGTGGTGAATAAATTAGAGAAGAGTGGATACCTAGAAAACAAATGTCACAATTCTCAACACTAAGGGAAAGTGACAATTTTTTTTTATTATTGTCTTTTAAAATGACGAACTTAAAACTTATATAATGTTAATATTTGGATAATTAGCTACATTTTCATGCCAAGTTTATTTATATACCATGATGAGAAAGTAATTTAATTAAGTTTTAAATGTAACTCACTAAAACCTCCTGACATGTGCACAAAATTATGCCCATTCTGAGAGTTAATACAAGAATAAAGGTTTAAACTGTTAATATAAGTAATTTGTAACTTCACAATCAAAACTAGAAGGAAAAACTGTGTTTCTCAACTTATTTCATGATTTTCAACCATTGTTTCATTATACTTAGATGATGTCTCTAAAGAAACAGGAATCAAGTGTGCTGTTGTTGTAGAGAAATTTAGATATAAAATAAAATAAAACTTTTGATATTCATTTAACAGGTTCCATAGGTTATGAAAATGCAATATAAAAACTAGAAAATGAGAACAAGAATTTCTGTTGCTATCATGAAATTCATCTTACACACAACAAAGTCTTGGATGCATATTTAGTAGAAATACTCTATAAAAAAAATCTGATTTTTGTGTACTACAAACTTTTCACATTTACTATAAGATTGCCAAATTTCACTAAGATACACTAAGTAAATTTGGAATTAATGTAACCCTTAATTCTTCAGTAAAAGCTAGGCCTAATGGATGGAGCCTGTGTGATAAGGGTTAAGGGGCCTTTAATGTTAATAACAATACCTTTCAAATGTCTGTGCATACCTTCATTGATGTTGCTTCCATCCACTTTTTTTAGGGGAAGGCAATTAAAAATTCATTAATGTTAACTTCTGATCAGAGAAAGCTACTTACTTAGATCAAAACTAAAATATAAACATGGTAGTGACAACAGGTAATGTAATATATATTTCTTACCTTCTTACATATAAATATTAAAATGCATTGTTTCATCAAATTAGTACCCTTGCTGTTAACAGAAATACTGGCCAAAAAACCATATCTCATGAAGTTCAGCAAACTTATGAGATTCAAGTTAGTCCTAAATACGTATATTAACCTAAGCATGTAAAACAATAATAGGTTATACTGTACCTAGGGAACACACAAACATTTGCTGTTTGCTTAAAGAATTGTCATAGATGTAATTTTATTTGAAAAACATAACATCAGTATAACTGAACCTTCCCAAACTCTCTCTAACAATATCTTGTGACCAATGCAAACCCATTAAAGAGCTGCATCAGTTTAATTATAAAGGAATGTGGCATCTGAGATAAATTACTAAGGTACATATGTTACTGTTGAAGTAGCAGAACATTACCAAGATTACAGCTAAAGACTAATGTCTAGGAAGATAGAAAATAACAAATAAGAAAATAAATGAATCCCTAATTCATACAATAAATAGCTATAATATTGGCTCTGCAAAGGAAAATACAATAATGTTAAATATAATACAAAGAAAACAATATGTTAAACACAGTATGGGGTGTATCAATACAACTAATCTCCATCACTAAACAAAACATATGGAGCAGGCAACAAGATGCAATAAATAAAGTTTGATCTTCTGAAAAAGCAGAAAAGCAAACATAATAAACAACAAGAAAGTTCAATAATATTAATAAGACTTAGAAAGAAAAGATACAACAATTGTAAACATGGTAAAGAAATTATTAGTAAAAAACTAATGATGAAATATCACTGTACAAATGAAACTACTGTATATAGCTTAAACTAATGGGAAGTAATACCAAGGATGGTCAACACACTAATGCAGTTCACTATAACACTAAATATTTTCCACAAAATTCAAGTAAAGATGTAAAAGTTTCTAAGAGGTCTTAGGAAGTCATGATATTCTGTAAAACTTCTAAACTCATAACAACAATACAGTTGAATTTACCACTTAATGGAATGACTTTTGTGTTTAAAATGTAGGAGAAACGTCATTTGTGAAAAATGAGAGCGAGTTTATGAGGCTTTTTCAGATGTCTTGTGGCAAAGAGCAAATTCTTTTCATCTCATAAGCTATTAGCAGTAAACAATGTAACATAATTTATTTGAATTTCATAAATATTTCAAAAGTACAGATACAGAATAACTTTTACATGATTATGTTTAAGTTGTATTTTCAATAGAGAAAAATGTAATTCATTATTTAATTTTTGTAGTGCATAAAATAGTGTATAAAAGATATTTTAATACTAGTAATAAACAACCTTATAACACCAAATTTGTTATTTACCTTTAGTGGGACACTCAACATTTTGTTTTACAGCTTCTTCAGAAGTGTTCTACTAAAACACAAAATGTAACTAACAGTAAAAAGCTTCAATTGGTTTAAATTATAAGTTTAAATCAAATCTATAATGTGCATTTCTATAGCATGCAGTTGATATATTAAGTAGTAAAGCTTATTGTTGAATTTATCATTTTCATGTTAGAGATGTGATGTGCATCATAGTCCTTGAAAATTTGATTGATGTAAAAGGTGAATATTTGTTGCTCTAAAGGAATGATTTTAGTTCAGAACATGTAGTGTTTTTTACACTAAAATTGTGACTGATTCTTTTTAACCCTCTCACTACCAACTTAGTGAATTACACTGATTTCATGATCCCAGAGTGACCATCAATTTCAATATTATATGTTTAATACATTTTGTGTATATTCATGAAATTTTTAAATTTCTATTTTTTGGGGAAAAATCCATTTTTTTACTAAACATTTGTCCATGAATATATATATATATCCAGTTAGTGTACTGATTGCTCCAAGTGCAAAGTGACTTTCATGTTACGATAAAAATACTTTTCTTCATCTGACAATTTTCAAAATTTAATTTTTGTAATCTCTAAGACCTCCTAAATAAATATCAAATGTTTCTTTTTATCAGAAAACCTATATTTTATGTTATTTTCTCTATCCTAGCTCTTCACAAGGTCAGTTGATTTGACTGACCTTGTAAATAACATAAACAAATTTGGAAATAAATTTAAATTCCCCCTTTTTCTTTATAGAATGACTGCAAATTGTAACAGAAAACTACAATTGTTTATCCTAAATAGCTTAAAGCTTTTAACAGTATACACCTGTTTATGCTTAATCTTATTGTTATATTACCTCTTAAATTATGTCTAACTAAGTTGTAAATCACTCAGCAAATGTGCAGCTCACGTTACTGTATCGAATTACATACCATACAAGCTGCTTGCAAGCACACCTCATGAAGAAATTTTATTATTATTATTATTACTATTTTTCATTATATTATCTAATCTAACCTTATTAACTCTAATAAGTTTCTAATTTTGACATTTTAGTTGCTTTTATAGCAATAAATAAAGAATACACATGAAAAACAAGAAATGTAATACTTACCTTGGTCTTCTTTTCTTTTTTCGCTGTCAATTGTAAATGAAACTTAAGTCTACTTTTTATACTAATGGTACTAGCACACTAAATAATTTTTTATTGAATTAAATAATGAACCTAATAACACAGAATACTAACAATAAAAACAAACAATGTTCTTTAAATATCATAATTTTTTTGGCTTTCTAACTATGCATTAAGAGTCTTTAAATATTCAGCTAAGTTTGTCTATGTGATTACTGTGAGAAAAATGTTTGAAGGAATGATGAAACAGACAATACCTTATACAAAAAAAAACAAAAAAAACATAATATAATATGTAAATTAATAGACTAAAATTTTGGCTTTCTAACATAGTATAAAATGTCAGAAAGAACTATTGGCAGTTTGTGAGAGAGAGGATGTGACATGTGGGCATGGCAAATGGGTCTGATTTTCTAGTTTATGGCTTCATGAACAATACAGATTGAGGGCCACAAAAAGTATGTTTTGCCAGTAATTTACATTAAATTCCATACTTCTCAGAGGGGTGGTAAATAAATTAAAAAGGGGGAAGACATAGAAAGCAAGTGTCACAATTCTCATACTAGGAGAGATTGAGGATTTTTTTTAATTTTTCATTGTAAAATTAAAAACTTGAAACCTATATAATAATAATATCTGTTTTGTTATCTATGTTTTGATGCTAATTTCATTAGTATGCAATAACACTAATGTATTTTAATTAAATTTTCAATGTAACTCTGTAAAAAGTTGCAGCATGCATACTTTAACCTGTAGTGAGAGGGTTAAAAAACATCAGAAGTAAGCCATCATGTGAAATTATAAGTGGTACTTTAACTAAAAAGAGTTGGAATGTCTGCAGTTTCTGTAACAAAATCAGTCTTACCTGTACCATCAGGGGTTCTGAAATCTTTTCCAAATACTTGTACTTCATGACGTCGTCCAACAGCAACCTGAGAGATATATGGCATCAGATTGTTAGGAATTCCTTGTGGGTCTTCACCAATTTGGCCAGAATCATGTGCCCCAACTGGATTAAAATATCTCAGAAGAATAATGTTCCATCTCTAATAAAGGCAAAAAAGAAGAAGAAAAAAAAGTATTTTTGAATAAAATATTTTACCAACTTTTTGCTCTAGGACTTCATACACGAAGCATTGTTGGAGGAGTCATATCGGGGCATAAGACTGAAATTTCACAACAAAAGTTTTTTTGATATACAGTCTCAATCTCATCGTTTTTTTTCCCAGCAAGATTTAGAAAATAAATGCCAGTATTCCAAATGTAAAGTTTTACAATACTTTACATCATTTGCCATTTCATATTTAAATTTCAAAACTTTCCTAAGTTAGGCCCCCATCAGTAGGAGGGGTAAGATCACCCTGTGCTACACTCCAATTTACACCAAGCTATGCTCTGGATACCTTACAGCAGAATATATATCTTACACCCTTCTGTAACTAGAATAGAATGTCTTTCGTCAGGTATATTTACAAATATTTAGATGATATCTTTCTTAAAAGTCTTTGTAAGCCTAATGTAAATAAACCTGAACTTGCTTGACATATTATCTAAAGCCAATATAACATAACACAACAGTCATTTAAGAAAGCTTGTACTCACATACCCAGGTTTCTGTGTTCTATATTTATCTTCCATAGGGCATGGGTCATACCCAAGAAAAAGGGTGGTGAAGAGGATTATGGAATACTCTGCTAATACCCTTATCTGACTGAAAGTGTGATATTAACACAATTAATTCTCTTTGTTTTATGCAGATGTGCATTACCTGCCTCTTAACAGCCAATAATGAAGTTGCACATTGAAGTCAACCAGTCAAATACTCATAGCTAAAAATACATAAAACAATTTATGTAATAAACCACAATTTTATCTTTTGTTTTATTTGAGCATTTGGCTTTTCTATGTTGTCATTATTAATTTCCTTCTCTGCACTACATTTGATCTCAAACCTTCTATACTTACATACTTAATATTGTTGCGTCAGCGAGATCACGTGACTATTCTCACGCCCTCTGCTTTCTAGAACTATCC
>NW_013668814.1:53415-54574 GCF_000517525.1 Limulus polyphemus
AGATATATGGTAGTCTGGTATATAAAAGAGGGTGACAACGTGACGGGACAATATAGTGTGTGGGTAGACAGTGAGTAATTGATCTGCAGTTAGAGAGAGACATATTGTTGAAGTTAACGTTTGTTGTTCTAGCATTTGTTTTAGCGCGATTGTTGAAATTAAGTGTATTGAAAAGTTATATTCAGAAAGAATAAACCAGTTTTATTAAGTAAGGACTTGTGTCACTAAAGTTTCGTCGGAACGAAGTTACGGAAAGTTAACTAACAAACGGAGACGTAACAATATTTACTTATCAGCCACGTAGACCTGGAAATACTACCACTAAATGCAGTAAGGACTAGGAGAAGTCCTCTTCTGGATCAAGGATATATGCATGTTTGTATTCTTTATCAACCCTCAGCGCCTAGAAATTGAAAGATAGCTAATGAAAACCTCTGCTGACTACCTTCCAAATGCCATATCATAGGGTGATAAGGATGGGTCATGACAGTAATGACCAGTTTAGAAATCCCAACACTAAATGGAGTGATCTCTATGGGGCACCTAGGTATACACTGATTAGCACAGGAATTATCAGATTTCTTAGCACTCCATTTATGTTTTATTTCAAATGTTTGCTTGTAGAACTCTTGTGAGTGATCTTTCAAAATCATACCAATGGGTTTGTCGTGTGTACATCTATATCAGTTTTAATAAAGTGCAGTAAAGAAGTTCTTCTCTTTCACTTTACAAGAAATTAACATGCACTGTATACATCTTGGTGAAGTGTTTATTTTGCTAGATTTTGTCCAAGTTATGTTTCATGAGTATTTGATTTAGAGGGTTTCCTTACCTTAATCTGGCAGTGCTGGTGGGAAAAGCATAGAGACTTTGGTTTGTTACTATATTATAATTTCTGAAGTGATTTTACAGTTTTTCCTAGTGCTGAATTTATATTTGTGGCATTGCTCAAACTGTTGTTATTCTAACTCATTACATGGCACCTCATCAGAACTGTGTGTGTTCCAGTAAACATGATGAACAAATTATGCTGAAATTGGTTATCAGTGATAGTACTGAACAGTTATTTCATCTACTGCAAGTATGCATTGGCTAACAGGAAACATTAAGCAAGGTATGTGCAACAGGTTATATATATATATATATATATATATATATA
>NW_013668814.1:55574-62577 GCF_000517525.1 Limulus polyphemus
ACTGACAATACTTATTAAAGATAATTTTAACCGTGAAAACTGTCGATATTTTGATGTCATGATATGTAAATTAAAAATTGTTATTTTACGGTGATAATCTTGTTCTCTTGTGCCCAATAATGCATAATTTCATTTGATAAACACGTTTAGATTGAATGGTAATTTATAATCAGTTACAAGAACGTCGAATCTGAATCACTTGAAAAAAACACGGGGGTGCTTAACTTTTTTCCAGGTGTATATATATACCTTACATTATGTAAGGACTTGTCTGGGTATACAATGTTCACACAGCAATATTCTAAGTTTTCAATCACTTTTTAATGGTCATGATTCTCTATTTATTACAATATACCAATGTATAAAAGATCAGTTTATCATACAAGTCTTCATACTTATCATTTTTAAACAGTTTGACTCATTTAAATGCTAGATTACTCTCTTATTTTACATTGTAAACACAACTACCTTTACTGCTGTAACTCATCATAGTCTCAAATTAAATAAAGAACTTATTTTCACTGTTCCATTCATCAGCCATTTGAACTTGTAATACCACAAACACAAACAGTCCTTTGCTAATGAGGTGTGCAGTCACACTCACACCTTAGAGCTTCTGAATATAATCTTAGGAGTATGATTTACCATGATTCTATGCATCTGGATAGCTATGATTTGTAAGCCTTGTCAGTTTAGAATAATAATAATCAGATAGAAATTAAATTTTTTTCATAGTAAGTTGTGTAATACCAAATTTTTGTGATCCAGTATCATTAAAAAAATTTCTTATCACAAATTACGATACAAAGTCACAAATTTGTACAACAGTATCACACACAAAAACTCATCTGAATGCCACTATGACTGAGAAACAAATGATTAAATCTAACCTATATAAAATCAAGTGTGTGTCACATCACACTTGATTTCTCAAAATAGGAGTCATAAAAGCCAAAATGAATTTATCCAGATAGAATAGTTTGATCATTGTCTGTCCATTACGATTTTAGTAATGAGGATGGCATGAAACCTTATAAATGTAGTGAATGTTGGTATAATAAACCTAAAGTAAAAATGTACTGTGGGTTTGTTTGTTTGTTTTTTGAATTTTACGCAAAGCTACAGGAGGGCTATCTGAACTAGCTGTCCCTAGAGGAAAGGCAGCTAGTCATCACTACCCACTGCCAACTCTTGGGCTACTATTTTACCAACAAACAGTGGAATTGACCATCACACATTATAACACTCCCATGGCTGAAAGAGCAAGCATGTTTGATTGGGTGGGGATTCAAACCCGCGACCCTCAGATTGCAAGTCAAGCGACCTAACCACCCAGCCATGCCAGGCCACATAGTGTGGGATCACCTAGCCCAGAGCCAAGTGCACAAAATTTATTCCAAAAGTAAAAATATCGATTCAATTTTGAACTTAAATCATTTCTGAATTAAGCTATTTTTTGATATATCACCAATGTTTTTAATAAAAAACAAACCACTTTAATCAACGGAGACTAAATTGAGAAATCAACAAATATTTTTCCAGTTTTGTTGTCTACACCTTTCATTTTATAATTTCAATACATAGACTAGCAACAATATTAGGTTATACTTTTATTGCTAAGCAGCATGACATATAAAAGCCATTGTTCAAATGTAGTGTTACCAAAACACACTGACTTTTCTATATATTAGAAGTCGTTAATCTAACAGATTTTTACCAATAATTATTCAATGAATACACCACAAATTCATTTCATGAATGATCTTAATTGGCTCACAAAGAAATTTACCAATGTTTGACTGCCTCAACTGCACTTTTATGCCTCTTTGTTAGTCAAGTTTGATTTCGTAAAATTTATTTATGAAATTTATTTATTTAGTTATGAAACGTGACATTAGGGTATACTATGGGGTGGGGGTGGTAGTACTTGCCCCATCATTTTTGACGGGCTATATGCTAATACTTCATATTCAACACAAGTCAACAGAATATATCTATTACATGCATAATTGATTAAAAAATAAAGAAAAACTTGAATGTTTTGCAGTAGGAAAGTCCCTGTAATTGCATAACTATGATTATGCCATACACTTAGACCCCAAATTGCACTCATTTAGTTTCTATTATATGCCATCTTATGTGTTCATTAAACTTAACTGACCAAAACTAGGTGATTATTAAGTATTTTAGAAATCCTAAATTTCTGGAAAAAAAGCAATGAGCTGAATTAATGAACAGTTTTATATATATATATATATAATAGCACAATCCTAACTATTAGAAAAACCTGGAACCTGATTAGATTACATGAATAATTACAGACAAAAAAAAAAAAACTAGTTGTCACTAAAGCAACTAAATGTGTATATTTACATATATTTATTTTATAAAGATACCTTTTCAGCAACAGAAATGTCTCTCAAAACTTCTTCAATAAAATACTTGGTTCTACCATACGGATTGGTACAGTTTGTTCCTACTGGATGTTTTTCATCTAGTGGAAGATACTGAGGAACGCCATATACTGTAGCTGAGCTGGAGAAAATAATCTTCTTAACATTGAACTTCTTCATCACCTAATATGTAAATATATAAAAAATAACTGTTAGTAACGACTTCAACTACACCCATAAATATAATAAACTTATATGCTATTCAACAATAAAATGGTTGCACACAAAAACTAATACTTATTAATAACAACATAACTTAAAAAAATCAGTAAATTACATCAATAACCTCTGAAACTATCAGTAATCAGTCTACCAAAAAGGTATGTATGGAGCCAACTGATCAGTGAAGAAAAAATAACATCATAAGATCATAAAAATTTCAAAGTAGACAAATTATATTTTTTTACACTAATGCTAATAATATAAATATATATATATTTATATATACCAAAGCAAAATAAAATATTTGTTTAACTAGTAATGATTTACA
The DNA here is from genome assembly GCF_000517525.1 of Limulus polyphemus. Taxonomy (NCBI): domain Eukaryota; kingdom Metazoa; phylum Arthropoda; class Merostomata; order Xiphosura; family Limulidae; genus Limulus; species Limulus polyphemus. Next base: position 58,518 of record NW_013668814.1, read on the forward strand.
AATCTCGTTCACACTTTGCATTAAATAAAATTTTGAATTAGGGCTTTATTGATATATCAACATATACCTTTTGCCTATTATATTAATATCAGTTTTACATTTCATGTCAGTTAGAAAATAACAATGACAATGATATTTTACTTATAATTACCAATTAAAAACATATTTCTTAAAGCATGTATACACATACTCAAATTGATGTCTGTTAACATACCTTTATTACATGTCTAAATAGAAATTTAAAAAAACAACTATAACCTGAGTGCTTTCGAAAGGCGGACTTTTCTTCTTCCGTGGCAAACAGTCTAAAACATTTTTCTCTAGTATTTACCAATCTTTCTAGTTTGAAAAATAAGTTATTTACTTGAGATCTAATAAGCTTTACACAAAATTTTCAACTTTGTTTTACAAATTATAATTTTATTTCACTGTATTAAATGTAAGTATTATGTTAACATCCATATAATTTTGGTTTAAAGAATACTGCTTTAAGTATTCTACTTGACAGTTAATTATAGTTATAACAATTTGATACAAAGAAGATGACCACAGTGCATATTTTTGAATCCAAATATCATTAATGATTACATTATACCATTTTGATTGATGAAGCAACGGCAATAACGTTTTCTGTTATAATCTTGCTTCAGTAATCATTTTTCTACTTTAACTGGTGAGAGCTTATCTATAATGCAGTAAAACTGCAACCAAATATACAACTATTTCACTTTTTCTGGGATTCAAGACAATATAGCAAATTATATTGTGTGTCAAGTTCATTGCATAAGTCATTGAAATATGTAGGAAACCATCCATATTAGGCACCAATAATAATACTACAACTATAAAATTATAAGACATTTTAATTTGTTAGCACAAGGTTCACTTCATGAACCTTCCAAAATAAATCTCATTATTTTCTCTAAAACTCATTGCAAACAACAGCCAAGAAAATTTTTCTTCTAAGGAGTTTATTTTTGTTTTCTTTTGTATTATGTTGTTAAAAAAACATATCTAGAAGTTACACTTACACACAATGCTTGAGAGAACAGAACCTCAAATATTAAAAACTTGTAAACATTTATGTAAGTTATTTTAGAAAAAAATCAATTCACTTTTACATTTTAAACTTAAAATTAATACTTTCAGGTAGTTAGTTACCTATGAAGTATAGTTTGCCTTTTGTTGAGTATAACTCTATCTGTTAAAGTCTTGTGACCTAAAGTTCTTGACACAGAACAATAATTACGTCATATCTACTTACAGTTCTCCACTATCTGAGGTACCATGTGACTTATTTGTGCAATTTGAGAATGCATCAGAGGACTACTTAAGCTCTAACTTTTAGCCCAAAGCCAAATTTCTTTTGTATTTGTTATGTAAAACAGTCTGCTTAAATACCTACACTGAAAGAGAGGAGGGAACCAGAGGATGTGACACACTATGGATTATGAAGCCCTTCACCAATATCAGTTGATAGCTAGTGGAGTCAAGTATGAGAAATAAAAAAACAGAATGTAGTCCCAACTATATACGAGGGGCTGTACCTGCATTTGAGAAAAAATGGCGAGAAACAGGCATATGTTAGCTGTATATGATAATTAACATGGACTTATCAATTACTGTATAAGGAAAATCACACTCAAAGGAATAATTCTTGTCATTAAGAATACCTAGTTGCCCTGGAAACTAGAACCTGTTCTATTAGACTGGTGTGGAAGCATAAAAATGGGCCACAAAATTTCTGTGAGGGATGGCACTGAAAATTAACCATATGGAGGTCATGGAAGTAGAAATGTGGTAGATGAACAACAGAGAAAAAAATCATCACTTTCCAGAAGGTCCCAACAACTTAAGAACCAAGTAAGAAGTAACAAAGCAGAAGATGAAACCCTGGCCAAAGTACCGAAAAGTAGAAATAATAGATCCCCAAAACTACTATGAGGTTTGCAGTGTAGGGATGAAAAGAAAATAGGTCATGAAGGAGATGGGGGGGGGGGGCATAATGAATATCACATAATTAACTAAAATACAAAAGTAAAACCTAAATACAATTTAACTGTCTATCTACCTAACATGTATCTAAGTGAGAAATAATGCTAAGTGCTAGCAAGGACAAATGAAACAATGCCAAGAGCAGTTTGATGTACTTGTAATGAATACTGGGTGCCAATTATAAAATAATTGTAACTTAAACCTAATTTCTTTCTATACATAAAAGTACAGTGTATGTGTAGAAGTATTCAAGTTACAGAAACCAAGTTAAGACTTATGAATGATTGTGTGTCATGTGACAATAAAAATGAAATTTAAGAATTTCTTTATAGATTTCTTTTGAAATAAAGGAATTAAAACTTAGATAATATAAAACTTTGAATTATAATGTACATTATAATGCCAATTTCAATGACATACATTGATAGTAAAGTTGCTTAATTAAGTTTTGAATGTAACTCAGTAAAACCTTGTGATATGCAAAGAAAAGGGAACCCATCACCTTAGGGTTAACAGAACAAAACAGGTGATGTAATCTAAAATAACAACAATGTAATATCATATATAATCTGGCATGCAATCATGTTATCAACAATAAAAAAGTAACAGTAATAAATGTACGACAAGAATATAATAATGGTAAAACAATATTCATTTAAAATCAAAAACAAAAGATGACTGATATGAACATTCGAGCCTAATAAATATGTACATGTAAATAGCGAATGTAGCTAAAACCACTGATATACATTATTACACAAGAAATAAATTAGAAGGTGTTAAAACGTTCAAAGTACATCTACATAAACCCACCACTTAAAGTGCCAACCCTTTATCCCTGTTAATAAAAGGCTTCTCAGTTATGATGAGAAGGGACTCCTTGCACTTGCTGTCCAGAAAACCATGGTATTTTCTTTCTATTTCATTCCTAAAAGGGTAATCAAATTTAGGCACACCATGGTCATTAATAAAATACACTTCTGTCAAACTCACCCATCATCGTAGATGAAGATATTCTATACAAAGCTCTTTTATAGGTCTTTTAGTTTTTAATATATTTTTCATTACATGTACCACAAGAGATAGTGTAAACTAAACCCTAGTCCATACATTCCTTCAGAAGTCCTAAATTACATATGATATAGTTGTTCTTCTGACAATAATCACGGGGTTTGAATGGTGAATGCATTAAATATGCAAGTTAAGAGAAGGTTCAGGCTTTTCTATCACATGTATTGGCAAACCAAATTCCCTCACACCATTCTAAATGATATTATTAATCCTAGGACTAATAAACAGTATTAGAAATGCAACATTTTTTTCCTGACTTCTGTTCTTTTTTTATTGATTTGTCATGAATGGTGACAATTTTGTTAACCAGTTTTCTGGATAACCATTCAATTTTAAAATCTCCTGGAGATCTACCCTCACCTCTATTAAATCACCAGGATTGTTACAAATATATGAAAGTCTCATTAGGTGGCTAAAAATCATAGCTTTATTCATGGCCCATGGGTGATGAGAGAGAAAATGTAGAAGTAGCAGCTTTTTGAGGGATTTTTTTTAAATACTTTACTAACCACTTTACAATTTAATAGAGCTGTAAGAGTGTCTAGAAATTGCAAGCACTCACCAGGTAAAGCACATTTGAAAGTAAATGTTCTGTCTGAGCTATCTGTTGTTACCTTTCTCACACATAATCCTTTCCAAGGTGTGGACATAGGTTATCAATACCTAATGATGAGTCTAGCTCTTTAGAATTAGCTCCTGCTACAGTGATTAACTGGCTCCATTAGTTGGTTCATCTTATTTATCATGATGTACCCAACCATCTAAGACAAGAATTTTGAGTGTTGTATCTCTAGGCTTGACATTTGGCAGTATCTCTGGCACCCCAGCTGCGATACCCTAGAACAGTGGTTCCCAACCTTTTTCAATGCTGGCACCCCTTGAGATTTTGAAATGCCATACCGCACCCCAGAGTTAAAAGCAAAAAATTAATTTTTTTTCAGGTCATATTAATGAGTATTTTTAATTAACACAAATTTTCGAAAAGAAGAAAAAC
>NW_013668814.1:62598-69987 GCF_000517525.1 Limulus polyphemus
TTGTTATTTGTGATGCCCAAAAATTTTCCAAAGTCTTCACTTCGAACTCCATTTTTGCAGCATGATCATTTTGCATGTCAATTATTCCCTCCTTAAAGGATCTTCGTCAGGCATATTGCTTAACTGAAACAGAAACGGGTTCCTTATCCAGCAGTCGCTGGCTTCCAAATTTCCTGCAGAGAAATACCCATCAAAGGCATTTAATAGCTGTTCAAGGTGAATGGCAACTTCTGGAAATAGTGACTCATGTTCAACTTCTTCCAGCAATGGAAACCTAGCCAAATTTCCCTTCTCAATATTTCTCAACCACAAAGGAATCTTAGCTTTGAAAGAAGCCAATTTTTCATGTGCAATAACCACATTTTTATTACTTCCTTGGAGGGAAATATTTAGTTCATTTAAGTGAGTAAATATGTCAGTCAAGTATGCTAGCATTTGTACAAGCTCTGGGGAATCAATGAAGAAAAGAGATCCAACTTTTGATTGTTTAAAAATGTCTTGATCTCCTCACGAAGTTCAAATATATGCTGCAAGGCACATCCACGGGATAGCCATCTCACCTCCATGTGGTACAGTAGAACCACGTGTTCAGAATCCATGCTTTCACAAAACGCTTGAAATAATTGATAATGATCAGTTAACGAGCCTGACTGTTAGATATACACAAATGTTTCCCTTTAAGTTAATGCAAGAGTTATGATTTAGATAGTTATATAGTGCAAGTGTTAAATTTAGTTATTTACTGAAGTGATAGTTTATCGCAAGTTTGTTTATGTAACTGTTTACAAATCATACATTGTGTAGTTCATTGGTTATGAATTGGTGATTGTTGTATTGTTGCATCATGTTACTAGAACCTTATAAGTGTTTCTTGTTGTCTTAATTATTATTGCATCATAATGTCTCATAGAGTATGGAAAATTCTAGGCCTCTGTTGGGGTATAAATATGCATCCTAAATGTAGTTTGATAAAGATAGAACTAGACTGCATAATTGTGAGTTTAGCCAAAAAGAGTATATAGTGGCTAATTTTAAGTGAAATTATCACAGGCTTTATTGTAATAACAGAGTAGAGAAGAACAATTTGTTTTGTCAATTGTGTTCTAAAGTAACTGAAACAGGTTGTGTGGACTTCGATGAAAAAGAAACAATTATTTAAAGCTCTGGATACAACTTTACTAGCCAACTGTATAACAAACATTTGTATGATTGACTTGTTTTAATATATTATTGTAAAACAAAGGGGCTGTGTGCTGTTTATTTATTTTTTGTTGAAATTTATCACAAAGAAGTCACAGACACATACTGTAAAGAATCTGGCCTATACATAACACCTGACAATGCCCATTAATCAATTATCAAATTCCATTAACTGCTTACCTCAGAACAGGTAGGGTCACCAAGAGGTATTAATCTGGAATTATTATATGACCTTTTATTAAAGTATTGTTATGCAATTGCATCCTGCTTAGTTTGAATTTACACTATCAAAAATTTCATGCTTACTTATAAAATACTTACATATCTGACAGTTTTCAGTGTTTTGTAAAACTTATGATGCTATTTAAATAAATGCATCAACTATTCATTATATTTGATCATAGGATTTGGCTGAATATTCAGTATCTAGCTGTAACAATATCTATTACATCTATATTTCAATGGACTATCTTATAAAGATGGAACTTGAGAAGGCTCTTGAACTGTCAACTGATATGTAATAAGGCCCAAAAACATTTTTATTACCACTTGAGATGCACATATATGCTTGGTGGCCCTTTAGTGGTTAAAACATTAGTTTGAATTTAGCTATTCTCTCAATTTTTACCTATTCTAAATACTTTTAACATCTCAGAGTACTGAGAATTCTAAATATGTTTCAAGTTAAAAAACAACTTAGATATTCACTTTTACTCAAAACTACAATAACTATGAACCTGGCTTCACAAACAACCTGGCAAAACTCAAGCAGTCTGCAAGATTGAAGTCTTTACAATCTAATAAAGTAAGAACTGAGACATTTCGCATTTGATTTTCAGCAGCTTAATTTATAAGGTGAGACATCTATTCAAACCACACCCAGTGTTAGTTTTTGATTTTTTTTGTGGAAAATTTACACAACTGAGAAGTATAGTTCTAGTTAACCCTCTTTGTACAGGTATCCTTTACTATGCATGTCACGAGGTTTTTAGTGACTTACATTCAAAATTTAATTAAACTACTATTTGTCTATGTTATACCAATTAATATAGCATAAAATCGTACCTAATAATCCATATTTTAATAGTACATAAATTTTAAATTCTTAATTTTATGAGGCAATATTAATAAAAATCCTGAATCTCCCCTAGTGTGAGAAATGTGACATTTCTCCTCTAGACATCCCCTCTTCCCTAATATATTCACCACCCTTCCAATAAGTATGAAATTTAATGTAAATTACTCACTATCAAATCATCATCGCTCCAACAAAGTATAATTTTATAGCTTTCAATCTTGTTTGGTTACACAACCATCAAATAGAAAATCAGAACCCTCTTGCCACACCCACCTGTAACATCCTCTCTTTCAGGATTTGTGAATAGTTCTCTCTTATGTTTAATACTACATTATTTATAACCAATAGAAAGCAAAGGTTTTCATATATCAAATGATTTATCATATTACATTATTTTCTGAACAGAGAATTGTCCATTTCTCTTTTAGTTCAAGCTTTGTTCCCACAGGAAACATATTGACCAGCTTGGATGAATTTGCAATGGCTCTTGTTGCATAGCTAGAAACCCAGAAAAATTATGATGGATATGGTATATTGCCTGCTTTTTTGCATGTTATTATTTTATGTTCTTTGGTGCATTATTTAATTAAATAAAAATTATTTAGTACACTACTACCATTAGTATAATAAAAGTAGGATTAAGTGTCGTCAACAGCAAAAAAAAAAAAAAGGGTCTAAGTAAGTACTTTAATTCATGTTTTTCATGTGTATTCTTTACTTATTATTAAAAAATAACTAAAATTTAAAAATAGTAATGTCTTTAGGTTAGTTAAGGTTAGATTAGGTAAAATAAATAATAATTAAAAATTTTCAGGAGGCACACACATGAGCAGCTCAGAGTAGCTTGTGAGTAATGTAATTTGATAGTGTAACGTGAGACATAATTTTCCATAATGGCGCAAATAGTAGTTAGACATGGTTCAAAGGACAATAAAACAATAAAATTTAAATATAAATAATTGTATACTGTTACGAGATTAAAGCTATTTAGAATAGATAAATGTAGTTACATGTTACAATTTGAAGTCATTCTAGAAAGAAAAAAAGGATCATTTTGATTTTTTTTTGGTGGTTACGAGGGTCAGTCAAATTGGCCAACCTTGTATAGAGTTAGGATATAGAAAATAACAGATAAAATATAAAGCTTTGCTGAAAACAAATGTTTGAAAAGTATTTAGGAGGTTTTAGAGATTAGGTAAATGAAATTTGAGATTTTTGGGCCGAAGAATAGTATTTTTAATCATAACAGGAAAATCATTTTGCACTCGTACTAGTAACAAAACAGACTTGATATATTCACAAACAAATCTTTAGTAAAAATACTTCATGGAAAAAATCTGATTTTTTGCATACAAAAAATTTGTAATGTTTCCCAAAAGTCTACCATATTTTGTGAAGATACATCAAAAGTTATAGTATAAATACTAAACGAGTGCAAGTGTGCATACAAACTCCGTATTTTATACTGAGCCCATTGCGAAAGGGTTAAAGAAGAGCAAGAGCTTATTTTGAAACTACTCACCTCTAGTAAACTGATTGTCCCATTAATATTATTATGGTAGTAATCCAGTGGAATTTGGCAGGACTCCCCAACAGCCTTTAGAGCAGCAAAGTGAATGACATATTCAAGTTTATGCTGTAAAGGTACAAGTTAAACTGGTATGAAGCTGTTGTATCTTGCTCACATAATCACAATCCAGCACACTATGTATTAACTGGGAAAGCTTTTTAAGATTTAGTTAAATATCACTATATTTCTTAAAAGGATTTTGAACTTAAATGTTTAGCATCTATCTTTTTAATCCTCTCTCGTTTAGAGAAACTTAATGAATTAAGAGAAGACTCAAAAATTTAATAAAATTGTTAACTTTAACGAAATACATACTTAAAAGAAAAAAATTCATCTTATCTGCATGCAGTAAGCATTTGAAAGGTTGCAAATGTATGAAAGTTTCCCCTCCAAAAAAGTATATACATGCTTTTAGCAGTAGGTGTGCACCAAGGAGTATGTATGTATATACATACAAATTTTTTTAAAACCTAAAAATAACTTATTCAAATACAAATTTTAGTGCAAGATAAATTCATGTTTATAATATAGACAGCAAGTTAAAAAATAAATTTTATAGTAATATTCTATTGACATTTTTAGTATATTATACAAACATTGTTTCTTTTATTTTCTGTAACACTGAAATGCAAATTAGTAACAATGTGTTATATGTTGAAATATACAAAACATCTCTTTCAAAATAAAGTAAAAATATCCTATATAAATATTTATTAAACTATTAGTATACGCCTCCTATAGTTGATAACATACCTTACAAAAGATGTTTTCCAGACCTTCTTTATCCAACAAGTCCACTTTATAGAATGTCAGAGATTTTCCTGTTAACTCTTGTACCCTTCTTAAACTTTCAGGCAAGAAACCATCTTTACCTGTAAATTTGAAATTAGTAGTTTGCTTAATAAAAATTACCTAAAAATCCTATATAAACCAAATGAATAAATATGTACTTAACTTGCTGAATTGTTTAGGAGTTTAGAATAAACCAATAAATAATTACTTTGCTGTAGCATTAAAATGGAATTTTTTTCAATCAATGTAAATAGTCATGGTTAGTAGCCTATATAATCATCAAAGACTACTGTAAATACCTGCATATAGTTCACACTTTTTTCTAAAATTTTTGGTCTCAAATGTGAAGTGTGCACTATGAGAGGGAACAGTATTCTTCCAGCATTTTTCAGCTGAAATTTTTAGTCCAAATGTTGCCTCCACCCATCTTATATTTTGACATAATTATCATTTAATTGTTGCTGTTGAATCACTGAAAGTCAAAAAAAGAACCATAACAAAGAGGATATGCATGATATTAAAAACAGATAGATACCTCATATGCTTTTATCTTTTTAGGTTTCAATTCATACATGTATAAGGAGTTCATTTTGTCAACCATTAAGAACTGCACAGTTTAAAAGTTAGTATTTACTAATAATGATCAGTCAAAACCTTTTTTCATTTTAGGGAGCTTTAATTTGTGCTGGGTCATAAGATGATTTTACTATCCTATGCTACAATACATTCATAGTAACATTCAATCATAGTCACACTCCTCTAATTTATGCACAGGGCATTGTTTAAAAACATGTACACACAAATTATAAGTGATCATAAGTTCAGTCTTTATTTGATCACTAAGTGATACAGTTAATTAGTTGGCAATTGTATTCTCTCACATGTACACATACAATTATTAATTAACACAACAGTAAACTACACACTACTAAAAGGAAGATCAGCTGTTAGAATTGCTCTATGTACTATACATAGGTATATTAATCTTTACAAGTATGTGAGACCAAAAAAATATATACTGTGCACTATAAGCGGGGTCGCACAATACACAAGTCTTTAAAGCAGTTAGTAACTAATATTTTTTTATTACTACATACTAATCAGTATCCTACACTCTGAAAAGGACAATTTCTTTAGTGTTAGTAGCTGGGATTCAATTCTGGGTCTTCTAGATACAAAGGTTGGTGTGCTATTCACTCATCTAGGGTTTACCCTATTAGAAGTTGAATTAACACTTACTACAAAAATGTCTTCAAGAGGTATCCAGGTTTTGCTAACATTATGCTAAGTTGCCAGTATTCTTAATGAGGTATATGCAAAATGCTTCTTTTATGTTTCTGTTTATGGTTAGCACAACAGACACAGGATTAAATCCTGGCCACTACCACTACAGAAACAGTCCTTCTCAGGACTTCCATGAAAACAGCAGCAGATTAATAGCCAAAAAAGATACAAGTTAGGTAGTAAATAGTACCTAAAAATAAAAAAGTATAGTATGTAATTAATGATCATATTCTAATGAACATATAAGATATTGAACATGACAAAGATTAATATCTTATCACCTCAATCTTACCATTAGTAGTTAACAAAAAGTACTGATGTTTAGTAATAATGGCACCGTGAAGAAGCAAAGGTACTCTAATCCTAACACCTTTTTAAAAAATGTCACCATGTCCAGTTATGCTCTACCTGATAATCGTACATCTTACCAATAGTCTTGCAGCATGGGTTCCACTGAAAAAACACTCCACCCTAAAGCTGTCATATCAAAACACTCCTTCATACAGATATTAACATTTTACTTACCTGAAAATGTATTTCCAATAGATAGTCATCTCCAAATACAGATACCTACTTCCTCTTAAGTTTATGCATTCTGCTCAAGAGATTTGCATGCCACCAGCCTTGTGAAAACTCTCATCTAATTTCATGTTTCCGTGTAAATTTGGGTTACATGATGATGTATCATGCATCATAACCCTCTATGAATAAGAGTGTGACACATCTCCATGCGCAAATCCTCCCTCTATATTCGCAAGCAAAAATATTCATTCTCTAACAAGGCAATAAAGATAGGTGCACAAAAATAGTGGAGAGGATTGGAGGAAAAGATATAGGGGAAATGAAGCAACCACTGTCCCCTGCCATGGAATATGAGGGAAGGAAATACTGGTCAGGATGAATGAGAAGGTAAGTGAAGTAATGGAAAAGCAGGAAGAAACAATGGCATAGATATGTGAACAACGGTAACCACAGGCAAGTAGCAAGAGGACTAATGTGTCTAAGAAGAACAGAAACATCTACTAAAAGTTCAACAGGGATGCTGGTAAGAATGTGGAGAACCACAGTGATAAATTAGTCAAGCAAGAAGTAAGAAGAGGGGTCAGTGGATAAGGAAGGGATAAAAAGAGGGTTGAAAAGAGCCAGAGAAAAAATTATCCTGCAACATCAGAAAAGGCAGAAGACAAGCTAAAATACAAAATAAGAACCTCCTATCTTTTCTACTTGCTGATATATTGCTCATGTATTGAATCAAACACAGTGACCCCACTCATCTCTTTCCATTTTTGGAAACACTCCCTTATATACACTTATATCTATGACATATGAATAATCAATTGAAGGTTCAGAATGTTCCCCTAGTGGCTATCTCAGCCATTTTCAAGTATTACGACGCCATCTCATTCTCTTAATACAAAACATAAAGCTGTTGAGTCTTTAGTCTGCTCGAAATTTCATATTTTTT
>NW_013668814.1:70540-93413 GCF_000517525.1 Limulus polyphemus
CAGAATTAAAAAGACCATTTTTTCTTAAAAAATTGAAAATACAATCAAGTTGGTCAGTGTCACCATTGCCAATGATACTGTCCAACATCAGGGGTAAACCCTTATAAAACAAGTGTCTAATATCGTGTCGCCGCTCACGGTCATAATGACAGCACAACAGTAATATGTGGGCTGTTGTGATTTGAGTGTCACAAAGGCTACACATTGGTGTGTCAATACCAGATAAAAGAAAACAATGAATTAATAAGCTGTGACCAATGCATAGCCTTGCCAGGACAACTTCCTCCTACCGATGTTTATGCAGAGCCAAAGCCCCAGATGGTGAACAGGGTCCACCATCTTCAAGGCCAAGGTCCTGGCAGAACCATAGACCAGTTTCGATCAAATCACAGTACAATAGATCCTGAGCATAAAACATTGATTCGCTCCCCAAGAGGTGGAAGAGAGAACATGGAGGATGTTCAGTGCCCTTGTACACTTGACACATAGCTGTTCGATGTGTGGAATGATAGTAAGCTTACAGTCAATGATAAGCCCCCAATAACTTTGCCTCGAAGACCACATGAATAACAACATCACTGAGACGGAGCTCGGGATTGGGATGGAGACCCCATTGGCAGCAAAAATGCATGCAAACGGTTTTGGAAAAAGAAAATGTAAAACCGTTTGCAGTGGTCCACGTCAATAAGGGATTGAGGGCAGTCTGAGGCTGCTGTTCCATAAACCTTACATTCAACAACCAACATGAGATGTAGAATTGGTTGACATAGAGCTCATTTGCAACGGTTGGAGGAAGGTGTGTAGCGATAGCATTAATTTTGACACTAAAAAGTGTGACACTCAAGACGCAGCCCTGAGGAACTTCAAGTTCCTGTGAAAAGAAATGGGAAAGAGTCGAACCCACAAAGACTTGGAATCGCCTGTCCAGTAAAAAGTTCTCAATAAAAATGGGTAAATGGCCATGCAACCCATAGGAGTGGAGGTCCTACAAAATGCCAAACCTCCACATAGTGTCATAAGCCTTTTCAAGATCTAAGAACATGGAAACAAGATGCTCTCTCTTGAGGAAGGCTTCCCTGATCGATGTTTCAAGTCAAATCAGATGGTCAATGGTGGAGTGCTGTTGATGGAACCTACACTGGGTGGGCGAAAGGAGCGTGTCTGATTCGAGGAACCAAACAAGACAAGCATTAACCAACCTCTCTAAGACCTTACAAAGATAGCTAGTCAAAGCAATGGGATGATAATTAGAATGAATCTTGGGATCTTTCCTAGGTTTAGAGAAAGGGAGGAGAATAGCCTGGCATTAAACAACAAAAAACATACTCCTGCCAGATCCAGTTAAAAATAACCAGAAGAATAGCAAGAAAGGTAGAAGAAAGATGGTGCAGCATCAAATAATGAACATCATCAGGTCCGACCAATGTACTGCCAGACTTATGAAGAGCAAGTTTGAGTTCCACAAGTGTAAAGGGGTGATCGCTCTGCCCGAGACTTGATGACCAAGAAGGCAGGGGAAGAAACAGAAGAGCTACATGCATGAGAAAAGCTGTGGTGGAGAGTATCAGCAATGCTCTGAACATCAGCAACTTCCTGGCCATTGGAGAGGAAGATGGAAAAGGGATGGGAAGCATACCTCCAGTGATGTTTCTAATCTTGTCCCTTATGGTTTTGGAACTGGTGGTAGAAGTAATTGATGCTAGCAGTGAATTTAATACAAACCTCCCTTTGGCTTTGACGTCAAAGGTCGTGGGCAGGGGTCAGAAAAAGAGGGGTGCCAGCAGAAGGTATCCCAGGAATGTTTATGAGCCTTCCATGACTCCACCACAGATGAGGATACTGTGGAAAATGTGTCGAGGTCCGAGGAATAAAGTGTGCAGCTGCCTGGACGATACAGTCAGTCATCTATTGATTAAAGACAGATAATGGCAGGATCAAGTTTGGAGAAAGTGATGAAAGAGGGCCAGTCATCCTGGTCCAACTTACACAGTGGCACATGGGTCGGGTGGCAATGAACATGGCCAACCTCCTTTGAAATGAGAGGAAAATGATCAATGCCCTGTGGGTCACTGTCAACCATCCAAGAAAAGTGGGAGAAAAGTGAAGGGGAGCAGATTGAGAGATATATGGCAGAGAAAGACTGACTAGGTGCATAAAAATAAGTACAAGATCCAGAATTGAGGAGAGAAAGGTTGTGATCCAAGAGCATATGCTCTATGGAATGACCCCTCCAATCAATATCAGCACCACCCCAGAGGGGGCTGTGTCCATTAAAGTCTTCCAGGGTTAAAAAGGGAGATGGCAACTGTTCAAGGTGAGCATCAAGGTCCGCTTGATCACAAGTCTCTCCAGTGTACGACCATGCCATTTTTCTTTATGAGAAGGAGGTCTATCAACCTCTATGGATCCTGCCCTTGGTCGAGTGGGCAGATCTCTGTCATCAGACTTGGAATCCAGCAACTGAGGATGTGATCAAATGATTGTCCTGTATCTCGGGAGCCAAAGAAGAAGGACCCAAGCAGACACTGGAGGTGGACCCAGGCAAAGACTGGAAGGAATGGTGGAGACAGAGATTGGAGTAGATGTAGACTGGTCAACTCTGTTATCCATGGAGGGCAGAAGACCCCTCACATGATGTGAAAAGACTCAGACAGATGCACGGAAAGGTCAGTCTGCACTCCCACCATAGCAATGGAGCGTAGTGCTGCGGCACATGTCTGAGACGGAGTAGGGAACAATAGCTTCTGAGAGAAAAGGATTGAACCCCTTTCCTATCTGACAGAGTGTTGGGTAAGAAGAACTGGTCTGAGGAAGTAGAGAGAATGAGAAAGTGGTCTGTGGACAAACAGCGCAAATCAGTCTGACCGGTGATATCCGTAGGTCAGCAGCCATGAAAAATAAACCTGCAGGTAAAGGGGATACATGGCATATAAGAGTCAGTCACAAACAGGTATAGAGAAAGAACACGCAACCTGAATCTACCCATTATATAACTGGAATGGTCATGTGGGACTAATTACCAAAAAAAAGATGTGAGGAATCTGGAGAGTAATGGGGACTCAAAAATATTTAGTTGTGATAATCGATTGGTAGTTGATAAAGGCCACTGTAAACAGTGGCGATTGTGGAAGATGCAAAACCTCTGTCAAAGAGCCATGTCGAAAAACAAGTTATGGTTAACATCATTTATTGAAAAAGGTTAAACTTCCTCTCAATACAACAATGGCATTTGTGGAAGATGCAAAACCTCTGTCAAAGAGCCAAGTCCAGAAACAAGTTTTGGTTAATATCATTGATTGAAAAAGGTTAAACCTCCTCTCAATACAACATTGCCAATATGTATGTCATTACCTTTCAGATGAAGCAGAAACTGAGCCAGATACATGTCAACCTTAGAAATCAAACCTCAATGCTGTGATAAAGACAGAATAACATCTATGTTAGAAGCCTGAGCTTCTGGATAGCTGGGTGTACCATATCCAATTATGGCTGCCTCCACACAGAGAGAGCGTAGAAAAAAGTGGAAGAGTAGGACATACCAGAAGAGACCACAGAAGCAGAAACCCGGGTGTATTTGCCAATCTGGTGCATTCAACAGGAACTGACAATGGGTTGGAATAAATCATATTTTGTACCCTGGATAACATATGAAGTAGAGAGATGGCTGAGAGTGGTAATCCTGTTCTGTCCAGAAAGAAAACATCTAGTGCCAAGGCCCAAAGATGAGGTACTGGAGATCAAATTGCCAGTAGTTGAGTGATCCAAGATAAGACTAGTCCTGAGAAAGGAGGTCCAAAATTGGAAAATAAGAAGCCCTAGACCACACGCCTCCTTGATGCAAAATATGACACCACAGCAGAACAGCCAGAGTGAAGCCTTACGATTCACCCCTTTAGAAGCCCAGACCATAAGAACTTGCCTGTTGAAGAGCAAGAAGGATGAAAACATTATGACTCTGGAATTCCAGACTGTTGGTTTATGTGCCCCATCCCTGAAGCAAGGCATTCGTGAAGAGAATGGAACTGTGGATAAGGTGGCAGTAGAGGAACCCAAATTGTATTAGCATCCCGACTTAACCCTTCGAGATCGAAAAATGATTCCCACTAAGGAAACTGGGGAACCAGGAAATAGATGTGTATGATCCTTGGTCACTTAAAGACCAACAAAAGGATCGCTTCTTTTCTCATCCCAAAGGCACAAATGATTCAAGAAAGAACCATCCATGCAGTGGTAGAAGGAGAGATGAGTAAGAGTGTGGCATCCTATTCTATAGCATTGAGCAGGATGGAAGACAGCTGAGAGATGAAAAATAA
Source organism: Limulus polyphemus (assembly GCF_000517525.1). Taxonomy (NCBI): domain Eukaryota; kingdom Metazoa; phylum Arthropoda; class Merostomata; order Xiphosura; family Limulidae; genus Limulus; species Limulus polyphemus. The sequence goes on from NW_013668814.1 coordinate 74,854, forward strand.
AATAATACCCAAACTGATGACATGTTGAATTGGAGCAAGAATAGAGGTTGCAGTCCCAAAAGAGAAGCCTGTCTGGGTTGTATCTGAAAGTAGAATCAGGGTGTGATTGTCTAACAATTGATGTGACATTGCTAGCAGTAACCAGCCAACCAGAATTAAGGGATGAGAACACTCATATGATACAGCAGAACCAATATTAAGCCTATGTGAGACCAAAGGAAAAAAACTCAGAACTGCAGAACCTGACCCTTGTGCACCACCAATGCCAATAGTGGTGGGACTCCACTTTTAAGGCAAAGTACAGATAGGAGCCAACTAGAACCAAGTTAGACATTTACAATCCCAGTAAAAAAATCAAAACAGATTGAGAAATAATTAACTTGTGAACCTCAGAGAATCTAGGCAATGATATATACAAGAAAAATCGATGACTGGACACCAATCTCCTGTCTTTATAGACCCAATAACTAACAGGAATAGAAACTTTGAAGAACTAGCCTGACTTTCTCACTACTCCCAGACCAACCAGACTCAGATAACCCTAGAATCCTGATGAACTGCAGGAGATGGAAACCCTAAAGGTTGGGTGGATAATAGTGGAAAGATCTGAACTGAAAGACCAATTGTGATCCAAGGATCTGCAGAGCTTCTGGTTAAGATTACCACATGTCCAAAAATTATTGTACCTGAGCCTCCACAGTTCCTGAAGGTATACAATAATCACCAATGCTGCTGTCCATTCAATGAAGCAGTGGAAATCTTGGATATATACAGAATCTATTCTGAATACCAATGTACCAAGGAGCTGATGTCGAGGATCAGTACTCACTAATAGGAGTGGAACTAGCACCCCCCTGTAGGAGCCAATGAAATTCGAGACTCCAACAACCACCGGGAGGAATGTAGAAGCCAAAAATTCAACCAATGTGCATACTAACAATTGATCCAGCTCGTCCTCAATGAAACTGGTGATCCTGAGAGTCTTCTAACAAAGTGAAGTGAAAGGAAACAAAATGTTGAAGTTGAAATGTAAGTCTGTAGACATCAGGTGACACAGACCTATATAGGTGAACTACAAACTCCACCTTAGAACCCCAAAATTCAAGGAGCAGATAATATTTCAGAATCGAAAAAATGCCTCCAACTGGTGGTGGTAGGCAAAATCACGAAGTGTTGACAACGTGTCGGATAAGACCCAATTGTCACTTCACGTAACTAAAAAGTAAACCTTCCAGCATGAACCACAATTTCTGTGTATGGAGAAAAAAAAAATTGTTTCCAGAACTATCAGCCATCAATTAAGTCACAGCCTCAAAAGCAACCAGGAAAAAGCCCAAACCATCACACACTCGAAGAACCAACAGAAGAAAAACAAATCAAAGGCAGCTTATCCCAAAGTGGTCTCCTTTTCATTGTTTCATGGTACAGTAAGTTGTTTTTTAGAGCAAAGCAACTGCGAGTCACCTGCTGCATCCACCCTAGGGAACCAAACCCAAGCATGTGAGTCCAGAAAATTACTACTGACCCACATGGGGGATGAAGATCCAACAGATTAAAAGAAGGCAAAGGAAAAAGCAAATCCAAAGGCCCTCCACAATCCCGAGGATCACTCTCAAATGCAGCCTCAGAGCCCCAAGAAGGATCACTAGAGACCCAAATATGTCTCCATCTCACTACTGTTTAGATCCCTGACAGTCTCAACCTAGAGTAACTCCCCCACCCCCCGATTGTTGTGCTGCACTAGATATCAGAAGTGGGAGAAGAGAGAAGACTTAATTGGCTTCAGTGCTGAAAATAATCACTTGGGAATTCATACCATAGTCAGCTTACCAATCAGAAGAAAGAATTATTTTTATTTATTTATTATTATTGTTACAAAATCAACTAGATAACACGATAACATTAAAAATACCTCCAAACATCTTAATACTGGGAAACCCATTAGGGATGCTTTGTCAAGAAAAAGTGATAAAAGTATCTGAATGAAGTGCTTATACACAGTACCAGGATAGAGGATACACTGACGTAGGTGGAGAGTATCACAGGATAATTATCGCCAAGGGCAAATGAGTGGGATATAAAAGATTGGAGCAAGCAAGAAAAAATCTTACTAATGGCAAAGATTGTTTGTTTTGAATTTTGTGCAAAGCTACATGAGGGCTATCTGCACTAGCCATTCATAATTTAGCAGTGAAAGACTAGAAGGAAAGCAGCTAGTCATCATGACCCACCATCAACTCTTGGGCTACTCTTTTACCAACAAATAGTGGGATTGACTGTCACATTATAACACACCCACGGATGAAAAGATGAGCATGTTTGGTGGGACAGGGATTCGAACTAGTAACCTTCAGGTTGCGAGTTAAGTGCCCCAACCACCCGGTAAAGAAGAAACCCAGGTAGTTGAGTAATAGCTGTAAGTGACAACGGAGGTATGTTTTGGAACTAAAGTTATCAATATATCTCAATTTATTTTGTTGTCAACAAAAAACAAGTCAAACCAGTCCATCTTATTCAGATTTTTATCTTTCTTTATATATATGAGGCTAATGGCAGTCCAATTTTCAACATCATAGACAAATTTAAAAAAGTGAGTCAATAACAGCTTTATATTGCACCAAAATGAAAAATGTTATAAAACAGACCCTCACTAAAATTAGAAAATAATAGGACCTTATTTTATAACAATTTTTCCTAACTTTCTTCCATAATGGAAAAATGGTACTTCTTTCCTTTTTAATAATGTACATTAATTTTGTACATTTATTATTATCAATGAAACTAATTTTCTTACTAAAACTTTTAAAATTGTGGTAAAATGAGTTTAACGCAGAATGTCAAAATGAGTCTTCCTAGCAAAGAATCATTGTGATATTTCAGAAGAAAAGTGACTTTTTGTGCTGGAGAATCCAAGTGTACCTTATGAATTGAATTGTTTTGTGACAGAAGGAGACACAAGTCTTTTGTACGAGTTCATTTCATACCAATTTGAAGGAATTGTGTAGTTACTCAATGTTTGTAAGTTACAAAAGTATTTTTTACTTCAGTATGAGTATCAAGTGATCATGTCTCTGTCTCAGCAGAGCTGGCTAGTATAGACAGCAGTAGGTCAGGCCATAGGTATTAGGTAGCTCCTCCTTAACCCCAGAGATGATAGCAGACCATGGCTAGCCTTTCTTGCTATGCTTGATGAAATTAAGTAATGAAACAGATGTGGAAAATGTATCAGAGAGATGAGAATTGCATTATTGTTCCTGTTTTTATATAATTTGTTTGTGTTAATTTAAAGTTATTATTTTATATTATGCAGTGTTTAGCCCATAATTGGAATTGGACTGATTATTGCATAATTGGGCAACAATTGGAATCAGTAGAATCTGTCAAACTTTCCGATCATGGAAAATCAATTGCCGAGAGATTAAAAATAACACCAACCAGACCACTTTAAACCAAACAACAATCTTCTGATTTGTAAGTATGCTTACAATCATGACCCTGTACTTTCCTTTTTCCAGACCAACCAGACCACTTTATTCCAAACAACAATCTTCTGATTTGTAAATATGCTTACAATCATGACCCTGTACTTTCCTTTTTCCAGACCAACCAAACCACTTTATTCCAAACAACAATCTTCTGATTTGTAAGTATGCTTACAATCATGACCCTGTACTTTCCTTTTTCCAGACCAACCAGACCACTTTATTCCAAACAACAATCTTCTGATTTGTAAGTATGCTTACAATCATGACCCTGTACTTTCCTTTTTCTTTCGATATAAAGCATGAAACATTATTGTTTGTCTGTTTCTCACTTATTTACACAAGTTGATACAATGAACGAAGGGTTAAAAACAATGCTCCATACATCGTGAAGCACACCCATTTCTTTATAGACTGTACATTGCCAAACAGTCAATAACAGCATCCTATGCACAGAGCTAATACACAGTGTGTGCTTTCCGGAGGTCTACACAGACTTTTCTCGCAAATTTTTTCTGGATGAACACCATGTGGATCCCCATTAGTACTGCACTGTGTATTAGCTTGTTTGGGGAAGGCACCAAAGAGCACATGTTACATTTTTTTGTTCAACTTGGGGCATGATGGTGGGTAAAACAAAATACACAGCGTAGCTAGCTAATAAATGAATACTTGCTGTAAAATTCTTATCAATGCTATAAGTGTAGCTATTAATTTGGCCTCCAATTTTGATTTCATTCCTTTAAGTCACATGCTGAATCCTTTTTTGGGCCACACCTTTTTTTTCACATCTAAGTTGTTTTTGATTAGATGTCATGACTTGTGGCAATACACACCAACAAACCACAGCAAGTAAAAAAGTGACACTCGATAGTAACCAACATTAGCTTTAATATAGCAACTTTATTATTTGGAACAAACCTATACTTTACAGAACCTACCAAATTCTTTAAAATATATGGTGGTAGTTTTTCCTTTCTAAAACAGTATTATTAACTTCCTTTATACTAAAGCCACGAAATCTAGATTAACAGTTTCTTGTCATTACCTGCGGAAACTCCGTACACTCATATAAAGCATCATCATTTATGTTAATTGCTTATACTAACATTACATAACACTAAACACACATTAGTTAGGAGAATTAAAAATAATTAAAATTTGCAAATTTGTACTTAAAAGTTGGTAATGTATAATCAATAATAACAGTCCACATGTATGATTTTTTTTGAAAACTTGAGCTACAAGCTGCTAATCTAGTTTGCTTTGCCTAACCAATACTTATGCATCTACACAGGTTTTCACCATACAGTGTTTCTTTTCTGAATCAGCTATCTTTAATACAAGTGACAAAAAACTAAAAATGGTCCAAATCATTATAGGACAGCCCCAACCAGACATCCAAGGTTTCACTACTTGGGGTTGAAATTAAGAGGTCTTGGTCCCTATGTCCCACATTGGTGGCTAAAGCAGTTGGACCGCAAAATCACATAAATAGGTTATAGAATGAATCCCAGCCTGTAGTCATAGAGTGATGTGTTCTGAACCAATGGAACCATGATGAGAAAATAAGCAACACTGAAATGGATAAATCTTCTCCTCCACCTGAAGAAGCCCAAAAGGCAACACCTCAGGCTCGGAATGATGGGATCATGTATGCCATACTCACCAAAAGGAAACAGAACTATGCTGCTGACAAGATCACAGTTCTTTTTACCACTGTATGATCAATTTCAGCCATTTTACAAAAATGTCTAAAATGTTATACAAACATCGAGGCAGCCTCCTACAACAGAAATCTTTAAGTTGTAGTTTAAAAGATAGCACCAAGCTCAGTTTTGAGCATCAGATCAGCAATCATGTTGATGGCTGGTGGTAAGTGCCAAACTATAGTCAACACTGCATGTTTGCAGATTTTATAGATATTGCAGATAGGGTAGCCATCCTTGAAGCTGACTATGAGGAGTGGCAAGAATTGTCCAAGCAGGAGATGGCAAATCTAGGTGAAAGTGAGTCAGAAATTTTGTAGCTATATATTTCATTTAGAAAATATTTAGTTTCAGATAAAGTATGTAGCAGCGGTGGCCCACCACAGTTTAGGGTCGTCACAATGGAAAAGGGTCATAGAAGTGTCACAACCTAAACTTCATCAAAAATGGAGGAGAGGAAAGGTATACTGATATAATCAATTCATAATTATAATTAACAAGTTTTTGACCTTGTAGAGTGTTCAGAATGTTACTTTATGAGGAAATCTGCCCAGCCGCAGCAAAACCATGACTGGCCTTATTATGACCAGCAGAAGAGTAGGAGGAAGAGGAAGTGAGAAATATAACAACTATAAGAAATATTAAAAAATGCTTATTTTATACATATCCTATTGTGTTATGATACACTGCCATATATACAACTTGAATAATTCATATGGCTATCTATATATATAGATATACTAATCAACATGCATTGCATGTGGATGCATTTTCAAAACTCGTGCAGTTACAAAATCCAGTTCATGCACCACTTCAGTATAGCTCTGTAGTCTCTCCAATCCAGTGTTTACAGACCATATAGCTACAGGTATAAATATAGTAGCTATGTATATTTTATAAGCATACACATAACATGTGGTATGTTGATCACCACACATCATAGTAATCATACATGCACTACCACTATCAATGATATCAAGAGCAATAGCCATCCAATCAAAAGGTTGTCATTGTTTTCCAAAAGGGCATCATACACCAACTATGTATTTCATTAAACTAAAACTGTTTCAATACAGCAGTATTGCTATTATACAGATTAATGTCCCTGATGGACCTATATGATGGAAGCTGAATTTTTTCGTGTTCATGACAAATTTAATGAGCCAATAAAAAATGCTGACTTTGTAGCAGTGATCTCTGATGGTTGATCAAACATATGTGATGAGAGTATCATAAACTTCATTGTTTCCACAGCACAGCCAGCATTCTTCAAAAGCATTGATCCAAAAGATGGAAAAACATACCAATAAATACACAGCAAATGACTCATCATGGACCTTGGATCTAACAGGTTTTTGTAGCTGTTACAGACAACACTGTAAACACAAAGATTGCTTGGGTTCTAGCTGCAGAGGCCTACCCTAACACCACACCAATTGGTTGTGCAGCTCATGGTCTCAGCCTTTTTCTTAGAGCCATCATGGACTTACAAACTATGCAAACCTCACACAAGAGAGCTAAAATGGTGATGAAATATGTCAAGTGGTGCCAGATTGTATCAGCCATCTTCATTGGAAAGCAGAACAACTGAAAGAAAAGCACAACTCTCAAATTGCCCAGCAAGTCAAGACAGAATGCAACTGTGATCATGTACAACAGCTTTCTTTAAGGTTAAAAGAGTTCAAACAAGAGTTGGCCTTCATGGAGTCATTGGAGATAGATAATGATATGAGAAAAATTCTGATCAAAAATACATTTTGGGCTTGCATAATAAGTAGTCTGAAGATACTCGTTTGCATTGCAACTGAAATAGACCAGATTAAGGGAGATGATGCACTGTTATATGACATTCTGAAACTCTCCGCAAACTTGCATCACTGCTATGTGGCAAGAATCACCACTGCTGAAATCAGAAGAGAAGACAGTTCTGTATTTCACTGACAAACATCACAAGTTTTGTATGAAACCAATTTCATTGACAGCAAATATGGTGGATCCAAAATGTCATAGACAGGTCCTCAATGGGGAGTACACCAACAGTGTATATGTTGTGATGTCAGCTATGGCATGCCACCTTAATCTTGATGAAAGGAAAGTACCGGCAAGTTTAGCAAAGTTCCATGTAAAGGATAGCTTGTGGAAATGGGAAGAAGTTTGAGCTTCGGCTCAGAATATCTCAGCAACTACTTGGTGGAAGAGGCTATATGGTTCAGAAACCCTATCATCCACCACTTCAGTAATACTCCAAATACTGTCAATATCAGAATCCTCAGAGAAAAACTGGTCACTGTTTGGCAACACTCATATCAAGGAGTGCAATAAGCTTACAAATGCAAATATGGAAACATTAATAGCAATCCAGTCAAACTTCAAACTGTTTGAGCCAAGTACAGATGTTTCCACTCAGTTTGGAGTTGACTCTGTGGTTGAAGAAGTGGTAATTGAAAGTTCATCTGAACCTGATGGTGGAACAGAGCCAGCTGATATACAAATGGGTTGCAACTCATAGTGACTGAGAAACAGAGAAGAAGCTAAAGACAAAAAGAACTATCATAATTAGCAGAAAATATCATCATAATAAAAAAAAATCAACTCAATCTCTTGTAGCATTGTTGACTAAATCTAATGCTAACTATTTTGTAGGTGCAGTGTGATAAGTTCCAGTAAACGTGGTGAAATGGGGCCTACTTTAAGAATATTTTCCATTTCGAAAGGTTGTATTTAATTGTTTTGTTCTTTGTTATTGCCAATTGTTATTGAAACCAACACCTCATATTTTACTGGTCAGTACTTGTAGCATTTTAGTACTTTGTTTATGACAGACATGAAGTAGGGTTTTGTTTCCAAATAATTTATATATTCTTGCATTAAGAAACAAAATTGAGTTGACTGTTCTAAAATTAATGAGACAAAAGAGCTCAAATCATTTGTAACCAATGTTATGGTTTAGAGCATGACATATAACTAACCAGTACTTGCAGCATACTAGTAACCTATAGTATTTTATGCTAGTCACATCCAGTATCTTTTAAATAGCTTACAGTGTTATGCCCAACATGTTAAGCAAAACTGAATTGTGATTGCGTTATAACATTATGATGATAAAAGTGTTCAAATCTATACAGGCTTAAACACGCATCTCAGCTCCAGGTGACAGTATATTTGATGTTATAGCTTACTTAAATGGTTTCTAACCAGAATCACCTGTTTCTAAATGTTTGGTAGGATAAAAATATTTTTCAGTTTTGGAACATTTCAATTAGTGGTATGGAATGATAAGTATTATTCATATAGTTATAAATTATTTGATTTATAGCTCCTATTGAAATTGGAAATTACTTAATATTTTCTATCTCTGTGAAAAAATTCAAATTTACTGGTCAGCTTGTATGCCCAATGAACCAGTATTTTATCTGGATTTTTCTTAAAAGACAATTTTCAAAGTTAAAATGTACCCTGTAAACATCTTATGCAAAATTCCCCATCTTTATTATAAATAATGAGGTTTAAAAATGGAAGTTGATGGTTTTTTTTTTTTTATTCAACAATGGATTTAATATTGGGATATTTAATATTAAGTTAGTTTAAAAAACTCTCAACATGATCAGCTTTTCTGAAAATAATAAAAGAATTAATTACATATCTTTCATAATATGCTAGCTTGAACAGAACATTCTTCTATCCAAGATTTTTCAGTGACATAAGAAAAATTAGTAAGTGATAAGGCAAATCTAGACCCCACAGCAACACCATCAAATTGGTCATCAATATCATTATTTCTTCAGCTTTATGCCAGCATGGTATAGTGATTTGGGAGGTTGCCTTGTGAATCAAGGTCTCAGGTTTGATTCCTGTTGCCACTGAACTTGCTCATGAGGTGTTATATTATTTCTTTGTTGTGGAAAAGACAGTAAAGCTACCTGCCACTGTCCCTAATTTTGAATTGCTGACTAAAAAGAAGGCAAATGGCTGGCAGTACCCATCACATATTCTTGAGCTACTTTAATAATAAATTGTGTAAATTTTCTTTTTTACATTGTGTCATGTTTCTAACTTATAATTGCATAGCTGTACTCTTTAATGTTGAATAAGGTGGAAAATGGGTTATTACATTGTGTTATATTATAATTTGCATACCTTTACGCATTAGGATTAAATAAACCATAAATTTACTTCATCTACATTGTATGTGTATTATGTTTGTAACACCTTCTCCAACCTCCTGAATTTGTGTTCCAGTGGAAATTGCGATACACTGGCACGTCTACATCCCGCAATTTTCAGATAATGAACAAACACTTGCAAAGTAGTATTCTTTATCTACTTATTCATTGTACTTTATATCATATAAGATATTATTATAAAAATGTACTCCATGATCAACTGTGTACAAAAAAGCTGTGATTAAAATATAGCTTTCATGAGGCCTAGGGGGAAAAAAAGGCTCCACCACTAACAGTTTGATCCTTTTCTTTTAAAAGTGTGCAGAGAACATAACTAATTTTTTATATATTTATTGATTAGCAACAATTTCACCCATTATTTATACAAAGAACGTTCGTAATGAAATCATCCACAAAAAGTAACTTTGTTGGAAACTTGGAATTAGTTAAACATAAAACATCCATATCATATCAGTAAAAGATAGTTGTGTATTATTCTATCCTTATTATACTACTTTTTGTTAATAAGCCTTAGTAAATAATTTATTGTATTGTATTAATGTAGTAATTTGTGATTTTTAGTTATTCAAATGTATATATATATATCTATAAAACCTAAAAAAAATATTTTATTTCATATCCTCCACGTGCAAAATTTTTAAAGGCTTAGCAACCTACGTCAAGCAGCAACCCAGTACAAAGGTCGTAACTAGAAGAGATAATTGTTTGCTTTATTTCTTTATTTATTGTTGTATGTTTTACGAAAAATAAGTTTAAGAACTTGTTTGTAAATAGTTATAATGTATATACATATATAATGTATAATAACTGAAATGTGACTGTATTTAACAAAATACTAGTGCACTAAAACACAGCCAAGACAAGTCACTTTGTAAAGACCAAAGGTCAGTTTTATGTTATTTGATACGGTAACATGAGTGCACATGAGCCATGTCAATGTAATTTCTGTATTGTTAGCCAGACATGGTTGAAAGGTCAATTTAAAAAAATAATAAATATATATAAATGTATAAATATTAAATGTTATGAGATTTAAGATATGTAGTTTAAATATTTATGTTTACACATTATAATATGTGTTCATTCTAGAATGAAAGAGGCATAATTTATGTTTATTTTCAAATTTTTTTTTGGTGGTTGTAAGATCGTTCAAATCTACTGAACTCGTATACAGAGATTAATTACTGAAAATAAAAGATAAAATATAAAGTTTTTCTTAAGAAATGATTGATATCTATCTCGACATTATAAAAATTTTGTATGTGAGATTTAAAATTTTTCTGATGCATTAAAATGAATATTACTTTACATGATAGAGAGGCAAGATCTGAAAATAAAAAACAAACACAAGAAAAACATTGCTTTATAAACCTTAAAACTTAATAAAAAAATTAGATATTTTGCATATGAAAGCATTGTAAAGTTTACTGATAATCTGCCAAATTTCGTTAACATTCGCTTATTATTTCAAAAGTTATAGCATGAAAACTATAAGAAGCACAAAATGGTAACAAGGTCGGTCCCATGGGCCGAGCTTGTGCTGAAAGAGATAAACAGTAAATATTTATTAACAAAAATTAACACTTCCTATTTTGTACATTATAACAGGTTATAAATTTTTATAAAACATAAATTTCACTTACAACTACTTAACAGTTAAAGAAAATATTTAAAATAATGGAAGGATTAATAACAAATCTTTGATTCAACTGCACCAATCGTGTAACTTTTGATAAGAAAGTTAGGTCCACATGAAATCTAGAAATATATAGTGGAATAAAATATAGAAATTTGTACAGGGCTGGATCTGAGGAATCTCTTGTGGTTGCTTCTTCTATAGGTATAATGGTTGAAGAGGTTTTATATCTCTTCATATGCATCTCCTTTTAGCATTTGGCATTTTCATTAGCACCATGTAAATTATTCTCTGGCCTCTCTTGTTTGATCATCACATCCACGTCTGCTGCTGGTACCACGCTGAACATTTTGCTACCTTACACTTTCAAGAAGGGTTTGAATTTGATGCTTCCCACATCTATCTTCCAAGAAATGTACAATCTTGAAAGAAAATCTGCTGGTTGTCCTTGCAGTTCCTGATGCTTACTGGCTTGGAAAGAGTATCTATAGTTATTGTATTACAATAATACCATGACTCAGAAAAGTTTAGTAAACAATTTCTTCACCTACCAAAAATAAATCATTCTATCTAAAAAAGTCATTTGCATATTCTGCAAAATTTGGAAGAGAGTTGAGGAAATACTACATGCGTGCCTCCTGGATGTCTCTCAGAGCTTCATTGTTAAAAATAGGTAACTTTTATACAAGTTGCAAGTCAATGAACTTAATTATTATATATCACTTCTAATCCTGCATGCTGGTAAACTTCATACTTATTTAAAACTTAATTTTACAGGATAATGATGATGAAAGAGGTTATTGTTGCTTTTCACAATTCTGATTATTGGATGAATCCTGTTCCACTGAAATCAAGTACTGAGTCCTGTGTACAGCATAGCAAATAGTGAAATTTCCTAAGCAATCAATAGACACTCATTAATTAATCCTATGAGCTCAGTCAGTTTGACCAATTATGAAACTATGCATACTATAACCCTGAATATACCAAGTGTATTTTCACAAAATATGGCAAGTTATAAGTAAAAATCACAATTCTGTTGCACAAAAAAAAAAAAAATCTGAACAAAGTATTGTTACTAAAGATTTTTCTGTGAATTTAACACATCCTTAAGGAGCGAAGGGATGTTTTTATACTACAATTTGTTGAATATTAAAAGTAAGTTCAATCCAGAAACTCCAAAAGAGGGTGGTTTTGGACGTATCTTTGAGACAAGTTTTCATTTGTTAATTGATAAACATTTCAGTGAAAAACAGCATCCTCAAGTTTCCATACTAGCTAGTACTAAGGTCTACCTGCTGGGAGTAAATTCAGTATATATCAATAAAAACCACATTTTCAGCATCATTAATTAAGCAATTACCAAAACACTGTCAAAACTTTATGTAACAATATCCATACTCTAATACTAACAGTAGCAAAATCATCAAGGTGTCTAGTAAAACAAAAAGTTGAAAAATATGAAGTAAAATCAGGAATATCTTTTTTTTACCCCTTAAAGCATCACAGACAGTAATAGACAATAACAACTAATTATTCTAATAGCCTTAACTTCTAACCTTCTTCCCATTTGCATTAATTCTATGGTTTTCTTGTACTTTGAGCTCTCTCTCTCAGTAAATAAAAAGCAATTACTCAAAGCATGAGAACTTAGAGTAAACTAACAATCAGGTTACATCACATGACCTCAAACCATATACACTTCATGAAAGTGTCAGATTAATTTTTTATTTAATTCTTTTTTTCATTTACGTTTTGTTATATAACCCTAATTGTTTTCAATTTTAAAATTTTTTGATACTTTTGTTTAAAAAAAATACATAAAAGACATGAAATTTAACACCTACTTTACCCTTGAGGCCATCTTGCACTCATGTGCTGTGCTTTAGCAAGCCTACTTTTTCTTGCAATGCTGTTGTCTAAAACATAATTCATGTAGCTTTTAAATAAGCAACTTAAAACAAAAAATATACCATACACTAGAATAAAATGTACTAAAACTACTACAATGTACCTGGCTTTCTAACTACACTATAGATAGGTTAAAATAATTCCATTTCTACTTTGAGGAATAAATTCACTTCACATATAATATTTTCTTGCAAACTACCAACTCTGACTGCAAAAACTAAATAAATGCAAAGGTCACATACATTTAAGTTTGCTCTTCCTATTGATTATAAACATGTCCATAAAATAATGGCACACAGTTTATATAAATTCATTCAAAGCTATAATAGATGGGAAGATCTTCACAGGTGGGTTAATCAAATTTATATTTATCTCAGAAATCGAGAATATTGGAAGATTAACTTTTGTGTCTCCAACTGGTTGCCTCTCTGAAAACCATGTAAGGGAATTAAGAAAATCTACAAAGGAGAAAACAAAATCAAGCCAAGGAGGCAACATCTAGGTAGTGGAAGCATGGGGGAAAGCCAGCTGGAGGGGTGAACTGCATGTGATGGATTCATCCAGTCCAAAACCAGGCAGCATTGGGTATTTTTCTTTCAATCTGCAGTAGGAGGAGAGTACTCACTATCTATACCTGCAGAATACCCCACCCTACTTTCAACTGAGTGAAATTGATCACATTCGGGAAGAAGCCTCCATGGTCAACCACCCCAGTGGTTATGAACTGGTAAGTGACAAGGACTCCCATACTCCACTGGAAGAGGGGAGGGGGTAACAATGCAGTGAGGAGTACAAAGGAATGCAGCACTGTAAGACAGTGCAATGGATGGCCACAAAAACCCTATTTTGAAAAACAGGCCGGTCCCAATTTATTCAACTAGGACAGGAGGGATGGGCAGCGATCCCGACACTACTTTACTCATTATAGTTAGTTGGTACAGTCTGGTGAGAGCCATATTTATGAAGCAAGATACTGCAAAACAACCTCTAGTGGTCTTGTGAAACACCCCACCTCTTCATTGAGCATTATAGACTTGTACAGCTATATGGTGCAGATTTAAAGTTAAGTATACCTGGACAGGTAACACTCACCACATAGCAGGATCCAAGTATGTATAAATGGGCCACTGTAAAGGTAAGAAATAAAAAAAGTGAGAACTTACTCTGTCAGAGATAACATGGGGTATGTAAAATGGCTATAGACAGCAAGTGATAGCCAGATGAGGAAGAGACTGTCAAATAATGAAGGTAGTGCATGACAAAAGTGTGAAGTGTAGTCCACATGTCATCCTGCACTATCTCCTCTAAAGGAAGACAGAAGTGAGCAGTCAGAGATAAGGAGAGATGACAGATCTGGTGAAAGGAAACTTTGAAGATGCAACAAGAATCCTTAGACAATGAAACATAAGCCAGATGAATAATCTGACACAGCCATCCAGTAAGGTTCACAAAAGAGAGGTCCTGTGTAGAGGAGGAGTTTCACTGGATGGAAAGGTTAGAACAGGAGACATGAAAAGAAGCTGTGCAGGTTATATAACAATGAAGAAGATGAACAAGACAAAGAAAATGATCAGGATCAGAACAGGAATATAGAGGAGAAAGAGATGAAAGGAAAATAGGTGTGAATGTGCTGTTTCTTTTATGTGCTGCTGATGTTTTGGGGAAAAAACTACAATCAGGCTAAAGAAGGACATACAAATTGATGATAAAGAATGTGTGACACATCAATAGCAAAGACATTTAACCTATGATGTTCATAAGCAAAGAGAAGTAAAAAATGAGACCAAAGGGTCAAAATGGGGAAAGGGTAAGGATGAAGGTTCGAATCTAGTGGGGCAACTGGATGGGAAGGATGAAGCAGGAAAAAGAATGTAATAAGAGAGGAATGATGGAAGAGGTAAATATATCACTGAAAAAGATCAAAGAAAAGTATTGGATAATGCTTCCCTATATCCACCAATGGTAGAAACAGATAAACCATTGTCGAAGAGCTAAGTAAAAAAATTGGAAAGGTGAAGAATAGTTGGTTGAGAAGATGATAAGCCATGATGCAAAAACCAGAAACAAAAATTGCACCATTCACTCTGGTAAACCAGCAAGGAAGAAGAGTAGACAAAATAAGAAAGAAAGAAGGCTACTCATTTAGAGAGTCTAGATTGTCTCACAAGGGACTGGGCAAAACCCACATGTGAAGACAGAGCATGTCTACAGCAGGATGAAAGACTGAGGAATGAGATTGCCGGAGAAGGGACCAGGAAAGAGGAAGATGTATGGGAGGAGATGACTGAAGGAGGTTCAAAAGTGGAAACCATAGTTGTGCAGGCCAGAAAAGAGTGATGAGAAGGATTCGACATGGAGTGGTTTGAAAAAGAGAGAGAAAATGTGGAAGGAGATGGATAGCAGGATAACCATAAAGGTTGATACTAAACCAATCCTGAATGAACACATCTAAAGCCAAAGCATGCAGAAATGGAGACCAGAAGAAGGGGAAGTTTGGTAATGAGCTAAGTGACAAAGGCATCCAAAAGAAGGTTACCAAGCTGGAAGCATAACCACCAGATCACTTGAGAAGCAAGAGACTACTTCATTGGTAGAATCTTGTTAGGATGAGAGAGACGATCTGCCACAAGATTCTGAGCACCCAGGATGTGACAAGCAAGAACATAAGACTTGCTGAAATTGGGACCAGAAAAGAAGATCCATATAAACATCATGTGTGGTGAATGGAAAATGTTGTTTCACTAGCTGCAATAGCCAAAAATATAGAGAACACAAATTTACTCTTAGTCTTACAATACAGTGGATACTAGTGTGACCAACAAGTCAAGCTAGAATGGTTATTCTTTGATGACTAAACTCATATAAACTTATCATATCAGATAAACATGTATAGCTAATAAATGATGAGCCACCAAAGATGATCTCTATTATATGGCAGAAAAAGGTGACACAAGCAACAAAGTTACCAATAAGTATCCCAATAGACAAAGGTGCATATTGAATTAACAACTTCTAGAGGTTTTATAGAATTGCATCAAACCAAATGAATAAACCTAGAACCAAATATAGACCAGCAGTTCCTAAGCTTTTTTTAATGCTAGCCCCATTTCACACATCCCGAATCTGTGTGACCCTGTCTCTTCAAAAGTGTATTTCAACTGGCCCATTCAGCTTTGTTCATACAGATAATTATTACATATTAAACATATATAATTTTTTTCTACCAAACTCACAACTCTAATTTCAACCCCAGGTTTGGGAACCGCTGATACAGATAGTACACATGCTGCAACATTTGATTCATGCCTCATGTTAAGTTATGGAACAAAGTTCAATACGGAATAAGTTACTTTATTTTTATATACTAGTTAAAGAATGTTAATGATAATAGTCAACAACATTTTAGTGAAATAAGAAGACAGAAATATTTTTGTAGCTGAATAACTTGACATTACAGTAACATTTAATACACATTATACAAGTCTTAATTTTCCATTGTCTTTGTGTTTTTATTCTCTCATGCTAGTTCCTCTGAGTCAACTAACTTCATAATACTGAGCAGCATACCATTCTCCATAAATATCTCCCTTTAAATCATGCACCAACTAAAACAGCAATACTTTTTCATTGTGCTCATTCTTATGTTTTAAGAATAATACAATGAATACTCACCAGGTACAGCATTAATAAGATTGTCCACTACGACTACTTCATAACCAGCATTTAATAACACCAACACTGTGTGAGATCCAACATATCCTGCTCCTCCTGTCACAAAAATTGTTGTCCCATACATCTGAAAATTATTTTAAAAAATAAACATATCCTGAAATTCAAAATGTACAAGTTATTATTTTTACTAGTTATTTCATTTAACAGGTGTGTGCTTTCAATTAAGGTTGTAATGCATATTACTACTCACTTGGCTGTCAAGTAGTTGAATTTTTTATGTTTACTGGCAGCAGTATAACCTGAAATCTATTAAAGAAAGTAGGAAGATATACTTAAATATTATATCCAGTACACTAAAAATATTGTTGTAATTCATTGTAGACTTGAACATTCTTCTTTTTCAAGTGTTTATGCACAGGGGTAGCAGAAGATTATTTCTCTTGCCACCACATGAAATTAATATGCTACACAACTTGAAATTACCAATTACTTCATATTAATCACATACGAGACTTTTTTTTAAACCAATCATAATAATCAGTAAACACAGAGGTAACTAAATAACTTTCTACACCACTAATAGTAACCACTAACTAAGTTAGAGCCTGATAAATCAATGTCCATTGCAAGTAACAAATATGTATATATTTTGTTTACTGACTCGTTCTAAGTTACCTACTGACACATTACAGCTTGTATTTATTATAGGACATACAACAGATTAAGTTTTACAAAAACACTAACATGTTCATTCAGATAAAGCTAGATTGTTCATAAAATTATTTTTTCTATCTGTATTACTGTTAGCTACATTTTTAATGTTTTACCTTGGATATTTGCTAGAGGGTGTTTGTCATTTCAATGACATCAAGAATCTAGTAATTTTGGGCAGTATCTAACTGAATATGAGTAGTGAGTAATAAATGAGAAGTTAATGAGTATTCACTGAGTATTTTAGTTCAGTGTTAGACAATAAGAGTTATCACATCTATTCAGTCACTATATCAATTAGCAAGGAAATTCTGTAAAGTTTTGTATTTGTTAGTTACTGCTGTTTCTGTTGAAAGTGATAACACTATTTATGAACTTAGGCCTACAACTTGTGTAAAAAGTGAAGGTAGCCTATAACAAATGTTGCTGAAGAAACAAATTAATCCACTATTATTACATGAACTGAACTTCACATTATTTGTACCAAATAATTCGACAGAACCCACACAACGATATAAAACATGGTAAAAAATTATAAAAAAAATACTGTTGATATTTGTAAATACTAGCCAGGGTCAACTACACATATTCATTTGGAGTTATTAAGTACTCCTTTATTAAAGTATTGTTACTTCATCTTATTCAATCTGAAAATTGTTCAACTTTTTAAAAAATTCATATTCACTTGTATGCTCCACAGATGCCAGTGTCCTGTGAAACCAAAGAAGCTATTTGTTGAAATAAATATCAATTACTCAGCAACCAAACATTTGATCAAAGGAAGAACCTGGCTGGATATTCATAATCTGGCTGAAACACTATTCATTACATCTCTATTTCTAATAACCTAATAGCTCTCTACTGTCTTTTTCATTTCCATAAAAATAGCTCCTTAAAGTTTCGATTATCATTTTGAAAAACAAGTTTTATAGCTTTAGTAAATAGATCACAGAATTTTTGTTTTTCTTTACTGAACTTTCAAAAAAAATACAAACCCGTACAAGCCGAAACATGTACCATAGAACATTATCACTAATACAGTGAATAAATTCTCTCTCTCTCTTATTACATGAAAACCTTTGTGCCTTAAAAGATATTAATTAGTATTTTAGATGCTTAAAAAATTGTGGAAAAGTTAAAAAGTAGATAAAAAGCTTCATGGAAAAAAGCAAAGTAATGAACTAATAATGGCTGGAGACGGCTTAAATGGGTAATGAAGAAAAACTTTAATATAAGTTTAACATGACAGCAAATG
>NW_013668814.1:93839-100365 GCF_000517525.1 Limulus polyphemus
CATTTACCTCGCCTCTTTTGCAGCCAATTAGCATGATTTTTGGTGCAGAGCTAATACACACCATTAAATGATTTGGCATATATCACAGAATGAAATTTCCAAAAAAATTGGAACAATTACAACAAAAGTAAAAAGTATCTAACTGTGACTAACCCTTCAATTAGGAACAAGTAACCAAAGTATCACATTAGATTTAAAAGTAATCAAACATCACACAGATATTATTTTCTTGGCACATATATAATGGTAGAATAATAAATAACAAGGTTAAAATTAAAAACTTTTTACTTCAGGCCAATCTATGGCCTCTAAGACACTTAGTGTTGCCATATGTTCCATATTTAACTTCTATTTATTCAAAGTGTTTAAAAACAACAAATATTTTACTCTATATTTAAAATCGATGAATAAGATAACACAAATTTAAGGTAATACTAAAGATAATATACAGTTAATGGAAAAAGTTGGAATTTATAAAATTGAATGTGAATGTGGAAGTGTTTATACTGGACAGACAAAAACATAATTGAAAATATCATTCAGCAGAACATAAGTGATGTGTAAAAAATGAAAGGACTGAAAATTCAGTCATAGCAGAAAATGTACAAAAAAACACAGAATAAGATATTATGGGAAAAAACTAATATTGACTCAACCAAAGGGTATTAAAGCCAATAATATCTGGGAATCTTTAGAAATAATAAACTTTAAAAAAGATCATGAATTCAAAGACAATGAATTATTAAATAGAGATAGAGGTCCAGCAAATATCTGAGCAAGAATGTTGCAAGAAGTCTGTAGATTAGCCATAGGTGGCAGGCGATACCCCAAGTAAGCAGAAACAGCGATATGGTGTAGGCTGTGGGAGATGAACATGTGTGGAGTTGTCCATATGCCCGATCGTAGAATCTCCTCCAATGGCCTACCAAGATGAGAGGCAAGGGAGAAGGTAAGGTGATGGATTTGATGTGAGGAAAAATGAAAGAAATCACACTGGGAAGAAGACAAGAAGGAATACACCAACTGGATCAAATGTAGAACCCAATTGGTCAGGGTAACCAGGGAAAGATCACGGGAAGAGGAAGGTTTCCAAGGGACAAAAATGTGGGAACGAGGAACCTGGAAGCCATGTGAACAATATAACAAAGGAGGGCAAGAACAGGACAGAGGAGTCTAACCGGATCAGGATGATGGTAGAGATGAGATATAGAGGATAGGCAAATAGGGAAAAAAGAGGACTGATCTTCTCGAGCTGCAGTGATCTTAGGAAGGAAAGCACAATCTGGATAAAGAATAATGTAGGAGGAATGGTACAAGGTCCTCGCAACATCAAGGGTGAACTATGATGCCTGTAGGCCAGGAGGAGGAGGAAATGTGCCATCAAAGAGAGGTGAAACAGAGAACACATAGGCAGAGGTTTGAATGGAGGTAAAGTGAGAGCATGAAGGACCACATTAATGCCCCAGTACAGGAGCGATGGATGCCTCAGTGGCTGAAAGAGCCGGAAAGAACAGGAGAAGCAAAGTTCCTGCAGAAATAGGGAAAACGGAAGGTATGGGATAATGCCATCTGAAACCTCGAAATCAAGGAGACCAAAGAACCCCTCTTAATACTTTGAGCTGATGATCCTTTAAACCCCTTTCTGCACATGATACAAGATTTTACTGAGTTAAATTGAAAATTGAACTGAACCACTTTTCTATAGACGTATTTTAATGAAATTACTATTATAAAGTACGTTATTCCTTTATTTTAAAGAGAAAAATCTGAAACACCAATTAAAACTGCAGTTTTTGCTGTCACATGATCCACTGTGGTTAAAATTCTCAACTTTAAGAGGCTGTACACAAGAAACTATGAGTTCCTAATATAGACTGTCGGCATAGATGATTAAAGTACAATTCCAGCTGTCTCTCATTAGCTGGGAAAACTTCCAAGAATTTCTCCCAGTGTGAAACAACATTCTCCAATTTGACCAACCAGCCCACACGCACAGCTTTGGCCAGGAGCTGACAAGTGTGACAGGTCAATTCCCATTTGGAATGAGCAAGAACAAGCCAGTTGTCCATATAACCATGGAAGCGCAACCTCATAGTATGAATATGTTGAGCAAAAAAAGCAGATCACACAAAAAAAAACACGTATGGTCCTGAGGCTAGGCCAAAAGGTAAGGCTTAAAATTGGTACACAACCCCTGATGGACAAATCGAAGATATGGATGTGGTAGCTCTGTCACAGGAACGTGTACGCAAGCATTGGAAGTGTCTAACTTGGTCATTCAAAGTCATGGAAAAAATGCCCACCAAAGAGAAAGGTATGTCTCCATGGTAAAGTGAGGAGTGTGAACATACTGATTGAGACAGGATAAATCAATGATAGGACATCAGTCCCAAGTCTTCTTGGGAACCACAAACAGGTGGGAGTAAAACCACCCATGAACCTGGTTCAATAGCCTGTTGTGCGATGAGGCCCTGAACCACCTCTGACAGATGATGGGAAGGCCCAGGGATCATAATGAGAAGGGAAGGTAATGGGAACACTAGATAATGAAGGAAGGGGATAATATATCCATCCAAGAGAACTCTGTGAACCCAGACATTGGTGAGAAAAGGCCCCCACTGATAAACGAAAATTCAAGAGACAAGCCCCCACTGGGCCCGAACCGACCACATAGTCACCAGTATTGCTGTTAGTGGATTGTACATCATTGAGAAAATCATCAAACCATGGCACCACAGGATGGTGGGACAGGAAGAGGTTGGGAAGAGGAAGGTCGAGGACAGGAAGCGATGCTGCAACAAACAAGCTACCAAGTTACTAAGGGTAAAATGTTGATGAGCCAAGGCCACTCACGCCTCTAAAGACTCGGGAACTGAGTAAAATACATAATACCGCAAAAACAGCACAATGCGGAGGTCCGTCAGATAAAGAACCTGGAGACTGATCCGCACCAAAAACAAGTCATGGCCAAAGAGGTCCCAACAACAAGCAAACCACATTTGAAGGGCGAGAGACGAAGACAATAGACGAGCCAACGTACAAGTAAGGATGAAGAGGATTTCAGCGGAAAACCCCTCAGGATTCCTGTGAAGAGTCCATGACAGAAAGTGAAGGGAGGAAAGGTACTTTAACAGGGTCGTGAAGGTGAGACGAAGGCAAAAAAATGGGCATGGGTAATCTGGGTTTGCCTCTCAAACAGGTAAAACCAACCCCAACAACTGTTGGTTGAGAAAGGGAAAATCCACCCGATGACAAGCAAGGGTGAACTGATCTGAAGTCCATGGGGGATGAGGCATACTAGTTGTTTCATGTAAGAGGGAAGGTCTAGGTCCATAGGAAACAGGTGTAGGAGACAAAACATCAAATGCCTGAAACGATCGATGAGGAATGAGCTGAATCATCAGGTAGTGAACAGGAAGGCGTACCAAACTCGGGGGGGGGGGGACAAACGATTAAAAAAATGCCAGTTCCCTTTAATGGTCACTGACTAAACAACACAATTCACTGGCATTTTGCCACCACTAATTTTGAGCCTGCAGTAGGGGTTTAAACATAGTGGAAAACAGTCTCAATGTAGCATATGTTCATTGCAAGACTTAAAGTCAAACCATTTATCATAATGTGCCAGGATCTATAGACATACATTCAATATTATTAAGCCCAAAATAAACTTAAGTTAGCATTTTCCTAAATTGAAAATGTATTTCCAATAATACTTACCTCCACTGATACTTATAGCTATTCCTTGACCACCAGGGTTTCAACTTTGCCCATCTAAGCATTGTTCTGATTTTTTTTCTTGCTTTCTCCAGTTTTTTATACCCCACTTAAATGCCCTTGGTGATATTTATCTCTTGATACTCTCCACCTAAGTCAATGCACCCTCTAACCTGGTACTGTATATAAGCACCTCATTCAGATAATGTAATCACTTTTTCAAGACTGACACTGTTGGATATACAAGACAATTTATTTTTTTTGTGAGTTAATATTTCATGATTGTTTAGCTTTTTCATAACAAGAGAGTTAAAAGCAATTATTTTAAAGGTGATAATTATGACATGTTTGGTTACGTAACTTGGTAAAAGTTATACGTTGTGTTTGTAATCCAATGATGTCGAGACTATCATACCTTTTATTTGCAATTCATTGATGTCGAGGATGCAGAAAATACTAGAGACCTCAGTGATAAACATATAATAGCTGTGACGAAATAAGGAGCAGAATAAAAGTAGAGTCAAGTGAAAGAGTAATTCAGTCAGAGAAAAGTTAGAAAATGTGATAGTGAATAACCTTTAAAGTTGACAATTTAACCCTATCACCAATGGTATCATTTACTGTGCATGACACAAGGTTTTAGTGTCTTACATTCAAAATATTATTAAACTACTTTTTGTTTATGTTATATCAATTAGAATAGCATAACATCTTAGGTAATAATCCATATTTTAATAGTATACAAGTTTTAGCTTAACTCTACAAGGCAATATTTTAAAAAATCCTGAATTTCCACTAGTGTGACCCATGTGACACATTGTCTCTTAGCATGTCATCATCCCTATTTTACTCATCACCCATCGAAAAAGTATGAAATTAAACGTAAATTACTATCTATAAAATCATCATTGCTGAGACAAACCATAATATTTATAGTCTTCAATTTTGTTTGGTTACAGGGCTATCAAATAGAAAATCACACCCCTCCTGCCACATCCTCTCTTTCAGAATTTGTTGATAGTTATATCTTACGTTTCAATATATATTCCCTATAACCAATAGAAAGTCATAATTTTCATCTATCAACATTATGCTCTGAACAGTTAGATGTAAATTTCACTCAGAGTACCAACATCATTCCCGTGGGAAGTTAACGACTAGTTTGGATGAATTTGTAACGCCTCTTGTTGCATAGTTAGAAAGCTAGAAAAATTTTGAGAGGTAAGAAAATTTGGCTACTTTTTGCATATTATTAGTCTATATTCTTTGGTGAATTACTATCATCAGTATAAAAAATTAGGGTTAACTCTATTTGAAAACCTGACAGCAAGAAAAAAGAAGATTGGTTAAGTATTTTATTTCTTGTTTTTCATGTTTATTCTTTATGTATAATTATAAAAGTAACTAAATGTAAAAATAGAGATCCTTTTTAGTTAGTTATGATTAGATTATGTAAAATAAATAATAATAATATTATAATAAAAATGCTTCACAAGGCACACATGTGAGCAGTTCATTGGTAATGTAATTCGTTAGTATAATGTGAACTATATGTTCCCCGAGTGATTTACAACTTATAATGGTGCGGACAGTTCAAGGGGCAATAAAATAATAAAATTTAATTATAAATAGATGTATATTGTTACAAACTTGGAGCTACTTAGGATAAACAAATGTAGTTTCATGTTAGAATTGGAAGTTTATTTTGATTTTTTTTTTGGTGGTTATGAGGTCGATCTAATCAACCGATTCTGTTTTGAGATAGCGTAGATAAGCTATAAAAGCTTTACTGAAAAAAAACGTTTGAAATGCATTTAGAAGGTTTTAGGGATTACACAAAGGAAATTTGAGATTTTTGAGATGAGGAAAAGTATTTATGATTTTAACGTGAAAATTACTTTGCACACGGACAAATCTTTATTTTATTTTATTAATATTAACTGAAAGACTGCCAAATTTTGTGAAGATATACACACACTATATTGAAAGTTAGAAGTATTAAATGTATAAAGACTTTAAACGAGTACAAAGACATTACATGGTCAGTCAAATTGACCGATCCTGTGTTGAGAATTAAGTGGGGTATAAAAGACTGAAGTAAGGGAGAAAAAATCAGACCAATGCTTACATGGGTAAAGCTGAAACCCTGGAGGTCAAGGAATACCTATAAGTGTCAACAAATGCAATTATGTTTTGGAAACAATTCAACAAACTAGAATTTTGCGAGAGGATAAAAACATTAAATAAATGCTGTCACTACTTCGTAGTAATGGAAAATTATAATCAATTTATTGTACTACCACAGAAGACATGAAGAATACATTCTATTGTCCTCTCTCTCACTTTATTTCAATATTTACCACATGTGGGCTTATGATTACAAAGCTTGCATACTTGACCTTTATTGCATATGCACATGGTTTTAATACCTACATACTCATCTAAGAAATCTAAATTTCTGATATTCACTACATATGTACAACCATTATACTATATGTGGGATTATTTCATTCTTCCTTCAGCCTCAGTTTAGGACATAACCATATGTTTCCTTGTAAACTCAGAACAGACATTTTCCATGATATTAATGCTTTATGATTCTAGCTATTCGCAAAAGCTTGCTAGCCTTTATAAAAAAAAGTTTAGAAAAACTACCTTTATACTCCAGATATATATTTAAAAGAACTGAGTTGTGTATATTAACCCTGAAGAAGCTGCAAAATTAAAAAAATTATTATATATATATATATATATATATATATATATATATGTGTGTGTGTGTGTGTGTGCAAGTACTACCTCCTACGTA
>NW_013668814.1:100386-115641 GCF_000517525.1 Limulus polyphemus
TTAAATTATATATATATATATATATATATATATATATATATGTGTGTGTGTGTGTGTGTGCATGAATCCCTCCAGTATGCACTATAAATTTTGAAAGACAACAAAAAAGTGCTAGACTTTAATATTTTGGATTCACTACCTATCACCATACACTACTTCAATACATGAAAATTTGTGTATAATATGATGTAAATATGAAAAATGATTCCCGATCCATAAATCGATCTAAAAGCAAAGAAAACAGGGCCACAAATCCATTTCTGCTTCATGTTTTTGAATACTAAAGCTAGGTGATTAGTGGAACTTGCTAATCAAGTGGTTTCGAAGTTCTTCTGTTCACAGACCAACTGGATTTTTTTAGAGTTATGGGGTTCAAGGACCCCATAATAGCAGCATACTTTAACATAAAAAACAAGCATAAAATCATTATAGGATTAATATTAACTGTAGATTTACCTTTCTAAGGTTTACTTTGATCAGTACAAATGCTTTTGTAAGCAAAGTTGTTGTTTTGGGAGTAATATTCATCAGCTTTAGCCTTAAGTTTATCATTCATCCTGCTTCTGTATTTTGACTTCAGGGCTACAAGTGACGAAAACCTCTGTTTCACAGGTATGTAATAGTAAATCGTATCAGAAAATAAACTGTTTTTTCGGCAATTTCTGGGCACTCTCCAATTCTCTGAATGTAAAACTGCAATAATAGGTTTATTTTAAACTCTGACCAACAAGCACTCTTCTCCTCTAGAGAAACCAGCAGGCAGGTCATTATCTTATGATGCACAAAAATTCCCAGGCAAAGAATAAATTTGCCTATTTTAATTTGAAAGTTATGTATTCAACTTGTTTATATAGCTGAATTTCAGGTTTGCTCCAGGATCTACAAACTCTTCCTTTCTGTAATTATGAATCCTTTCAACAAACCACCTAAAGGGAGTTAATAGGCCATACTTTGGGAAATTCTGCAATAGAGCTCATTAATCCTATGAAGATGAGAGGGTCAAAGTCAGTGTGTCACAACCTTTTTACAGAGTAATATTAAAAATATTCCTACATTATTAACAATGTATATTAATAAACTTGGTATTAAAACATAGTTTATAACCTAAGTTTTTACATTATCTAAGTTTTAATTTCTTACTTTCAAAAGAAAATATTTAAATAAATTCTCAATCTGCACATGATGTGGTGACGCACTTACTTCTCATTTAGTTTTTTCCTCCTCCATTATAAGTATTTCAGAAACACATTCTATAAATACTGACTAGCCAGAATCTATAATATCAAGCTCTTATCTTCTTGCCTTACTGAAATATCACTATATTTATTCAAATCATATGGCATGCCCCCTCCCATATCCATATTCCCTATGACTTTGCAACTGGTGTGTGTGTTTGTTTTTTCTTATAGCAAAGTCACACCAGGCTATCTGCTGTGTCCACCGAGGGGAATCGAACCCCTGATTGCAACGTCATAAATACGAAGACCAGGGGATTTACAGCTGGACATGTTTATAGACAATAAAAAAAAGCATATTCTAAACTACAGACAATTCTATGTTTTATTTATAAGGTCAAAGCCAATAGTTCACAAGGACAGCTTAATTTGTTTAGACTAAAGACACTGCTCCAACAAGTAATGGAATTTTTTTAAACCTACTTATAGCTTAGTTAGAAAGCCAGATAAATTATAATAGTTTTGGAACATTTTGTTCTAGCATGTGATACATTTTTTATTATAAAATGTATATTTAATGCTACCTGAATTTCTTTTGGAAAACCAACATAGTAAGAAAAAAACATGATTAAGAAACCAAAAATAGTAAGTGCTAAATTTATTGTATTTCGTATATATTTATTTCTTATATATTTTTAACATATATATATATATATATATATATATATATTTGGTTAGATAATAAAACTTAAATGCATAAAATGAAATAAAGGAATGAATGCAGGCTACCATCTTATAATGTAACTTGATAGTTTGTTTATCCTAAGCTCTCACCATGGAGGATTTATTGCTTTGCTACACGAGTTAGACATAGTTGAAAGAAAAAGGAAACAATAAAATTAAATAAAAGTAGTTGTGAAAACACTAAGAGGCCTGAAGATGTTAGGATAAACAATTATAATTATTTGTTAAAATCTGTAGTCATTCTAGAAAAAAAAAGAAGATATTTTGATTTCATATTTGTAACTTTTAATTTCATTGTACATTGGTGATTTCGTTACAGTTAGTGTTACAGTAGAAATAATAGGAGATAGTGTAAAGTTTTACCAAAAAGAAACAAACTTTTGATATTAATTTTGAGGTTCTAGACGTTATGCAAATGAAATACCAGAACTGTAAGATGAAAAGCAGTATTTTTATTCTTAGCATGAAAGTAACCTTTCACCGAGACTAACTCCATAAAGGCTTTGTAAATTCACAGACAAGTCTTTGGTATAAATACAACATACTTGTAATGTTTAATAAAAGCTTGCTAAATTTCATGGAGATAAACTAAATACATTCAATTATAATATGTATAATTTCATGGTTACATGGTTGTTACAAGGTTGGTCAAAAATCTATTATTCTCACGAGATTTAGATAGTTGTAATAATTGAAAATAGTAATTAGAAACACTAATTTCGATTAGGTGATTATTTTCATGCATTGTGACACTAATAAATTAAGCTGAAAATCTTGATTTAATCTAAAATAATAAGAAATCATGGCAATATTTCAATTATTTGGATAGCAGGACTAACATGAAATTCTAACTTCAATTCATTTGTTACTTCACAAGTCATGACATTTATCTATTGAATTGTAATTTTGGATTAATAGAATATTTTATATGACACTAAATGATACTTACAGGTATTTATTTTATTATTAATTATTTGCTCAGCTCTCTCTAGTACTTAAAGATCATCTCCAGTCATGCAAAACACTAGTAATGTTCTAGGCATTACATTTACTAATATCAGCTGTCTAACTTTTGAAACCTAGTGAACTTCAACACATGTACTAATATGCATTTAAGACATACATATATGCTTCAGAAATTCTTTGTTTTTTTGCTAAAAAAGTAGGGAAAATAGTGGTTGAAACTCTTTTGGTAGTGAATCTACTGAACAGCTAGCCACTCTCTTTTGAGTTTTCCATCACTCCCACACATAGCAACTGAGGTGATGATGTTGTCCTTGAAGCTATGTCTCAACATAGTTTACTCATTCAAACATTCATTCATTCTCTTCTGACAATTCATAAGCAGGTAAAAAAAGTTTTAATTTTATTTTCTGTTACTTCTACTTCCATTGGAAATGTAGTATTGAACAGTGCTCTCATCACTGCCTTCTACTTCTCCACTTGCAGCCTCTTGATTACGTCAGAACTTCATAGAACGATTAGTAATATAGAACTTTACTTCATCAGTGTGTTTAATGTTTCCATGGGCCATACAAAAATTGAATTTCATAGTTCAACAGATTAACTTTCAGTAGAACAAGATAAGGTCCAGTCCAGTCAAATGAATGGTTTATGTGCTGCTGGAATATACCACAGCCACATCCATGTTCTTTCACTGTCTTATATGTATTTTGCCCTCAAGTGGCTCAACATTAAGTCTGCAGACTTATAATGCTCAATGTCAGGTTTCAATATCTGTGGTGGGCATTGGGTAGCTTTGTGCTTAATAAAAAACAAGCAAACAAACATATGCTCTCTTCTTTCTTTTGGCTACTTTTCCCATCTACTGACATATGAGCCAGTACATTTCAATTAACATGGATTACAACAACTTCACATATTCTTGCAGACATTCCTACAATTCTGAAGCTGTTGGAGGTCATACATAAGATTTATAGACAGCATGATGGCTGCTTTCTCATTATATACAGCATGTGGTCATACTTGTCAATTTGATCAAAGTCAAAAAATTTCCAAAACATACACTTTATAGCTTGGACAATCAACTCAGCCAAACCATCAAACTGATGATAATATAGTAAAGTCTGAGTCTTCAACACACCAAGCACCTCACATTTCTGCAAACTGCTAAAGTTGACCCTTGATCAGTATGTCTCCCCTCTGGCTCCTCAAAGAGAATTATCTGCTGTTCAACCAAAGTATTGGTATTTGTTTGAGACAACATGGTATTCTTTGATAGATAGTATAGCCAGAACATTCATATTGATTTGACTGTGAAATGGGCAGCAACTGCCTTTCAAAAAAACACTTGTATAAATTATATTGGTGACTATAGAATCTAATTAGTAAGCTCAAGCGTAGAGAACATTTTGAAAGGCTTCTACCTTTCATCCTCAGATCAGTTTGTGCAAGCTACTGCAGGCCTTATATAGTATCCAGGTGCATTGAGATGGAAGTACTTTGGTTGTTTGTTCCTGGTCCTAATTAGTGGAGTGATTGGGCATGGATTCAACCAATGGCAGCCATAAGATGCTGATTTCTAAATCCAAATATCTGTATAATGAAGGTTTTATTGTGCTGATGTAGAAAAAAAAAAAAAAGACTCATTTTTCATGTTTTCCAAAATTTGTTTGAGTCAATTATTCTAGCTTTGTCCAAGTCTATTTTGTGTCCAATTAACATGGTGTGTTCTGAAATGGCTGAGTTCTGTGCTTTCATTAGTTTTGTGCCATCTTTGTGTTATAAGGCAAAAGAGAAACTAAAAGTGTGGAGTAAGGATGGATGGTTATGTGAAAAGGCGAGTACCTAATTGAAACTTGAAATACATTATCAGGTAAAGAAAATGTTAACTTCAGAAATGCTACTCACCTCTTCACAGAATTGAGAGCTAGAATAAGATGGTGGTGAGGATGGTGTAGAAAAAGAAAATTAAAAATATAAACTTCTTTCTGATAACAAAGTGACAGAAAGGGAAACTCACACAGCAATAATATAATAATAATATGTCATCCACTAAAGAGGGGCATCATTCAATGGGAGACAACATCCAACTTATGCAGGGAATACTTTTTGCCCCGTAAAGAGTAAAAGATTAAAAAAAAGCATAGGTGAGCAATGTGTAATGACTGTTCAATCAGCCAGTATATTTTAGAAGGTTAGCATAGCATGTATGTGCAGTATAGTTAGGGCAAGTTTGTGTCCTTTAGTGTACCACACTTTCAGGTAAACACCCCAGTGATAATTCCAATAAAAGGGTACATCCACCTGGTCTCATATCAGGATTACACCAATCCAAAGAACTCTCCATACTAACCTTCCCAATGGCTTTGGCCTGAGGAAGCAAGAGTGCTCCTTTTACTAAAATAGAAGCAAACAGAAGTAGGAAATTGCATACAGGAGAATGCCAGAGACTGTGAAGACTAACCTGATAGACTGTGCAGCAGTTTATGCAAACAGGGATAGCAGGCACTAGCCAGATGTGACGGTAGGATCACACCTGGTGTTCCTTTTTTTTGTTCGGAAGTACAAGGAATAAAATAAAATATCACACATATATATATATATATATATATAATAGACACACACACTCATATGTACTGTCAAAGCAGTTTCGTGAAAAACCTTATTTCAACAGCAGGCAGATGAGCTTAACACTTTCTGTTATTCCCCACCTGGAAGGGAAGGGAGGGTAAGTGGAAAAAACACCCAATCAAAAACTTAAGTAGCCCAAGTCTTCAGAAGTAAGAAACAACTGGGAATAAAATCAATCTGTACCTGTGCGAAGCAATATCAGCCACATAGTGAGTTCCAACATATCCAGTATATAGGTAAGTAGATATAAAAAGAAATAATTGGCAACTCATCTCCTTACAACCTATAGTAAGTTTGCAGAATGGTGACTGGAGGGAGACAAAACCCAGAGGCAAATGAAACTGTCAATGTGGTGTAAGTAATAGGATACAAATGTGTTGAGGCTATCCACTTCCTCTCCTGCAGGACCTTATCTAGGAGACATTGATGACTATATTCAAAAGAAGACATAAAACAACAAACCTGATGGGAGGTGACATGAACAAATGAAAGGTGTAATTTCTAATGGAAGGATAAACACACCAGATGAGTTGCTTAACTCAACCAATCAAAATAGAAGTGGATGGGTCACGAGTAGGAGAGGAATCCCATGACAAAAGAAAAAGACTCAGTTGACTGCCTCAAAAGGAAGCGGTATGAATGACATAATAATGAACTGCCCTAATAGGACAAAAGTGACAATCATACAGAGAAAAAAGAAAAGGTGATTGATGAAAACATCTAATCATCACTTCAAGTCTTAAGAAGCAAAGAGCAGTCTTAAAAGAAAATCAACCTGTTCCTGTGTGGAAGAATGGGGGAAGCATCTAGAGCAAAAACATCAGAGCAAATTCTTCCACAAGTGAGGAGAAGAAGAAATATGTTGTCAGAGAAATATGGCGTGAGAAACAGGTGGCCAAAGCTTTGGGTGGAGGACATATAAGAGTACTAAGAACTAATCAGAGGTTCTAGTCCAGAAGAGGAACTTGAATAGTAGATTGATTACAAAGTCTTGAAATAGGTCTGTAAGAACTGGAGAATGGCCAGAGAAAAGATGGAAGGTCAACAACAAATCTGCATTGCAACTGGTGATCAAAGAAGCAGAAAGATTGCATGAAAGCCAGGTAAAAAAAAGAAATAAGATTAGGAAGAGTTGGATAACTTGGAGAAAGGAAGTGGTGAACCAACCAGCATTAATAAACATCCACCTTTGTTGATAAATTACAAGTATAGATAGCTAACAACAGTTAGAAGGAAGACAGGTTTCTCTGCAAGAAAAATCTGTCCATCTTGCAAGTGGTCAGACAAAAGTTACACATTAAGATGAAAATGTGGAATATCATGGTGAAAGATGGACATCCTTGGATGCCATAAAAAAAAAAGAGCCTATAAAAAGGAAGAGATAGCAGCCCAAGATTGCCAAGAGGAAAAGGAGCAGAAATCACAATTGAGCTGGTCAGAGAAGTGCAAAGAGAACTAGCAAAGGATCCTGTGAATGAAAGACAATACCCTTGGAAGAAGTTGAATAGGACAGACATATAGTAAGAAGGTGGACCAATCTAGACTTAGAAAGAGTACTGACAAGGCCATGTAGTCTGGGACTAATGACCAAAAAAAGTCAAAGCTTGGTGAAGAAAGGTCAAAAATTCATTGATAAAAAAACTCCCACAGTGGGAACAAATATATTGAAACACTAGATGTTAACCCTTTCAAGACGGGGCATAGGTGAAAGGCCATGTCATCTCCTTTGTTGTCTCGCATTCAAAATTTTATTGAACTACTGTTTCATGAATTTATGTCAATAAGTTTGGTATCAAACTGTAGATTATAATTCAAATTTTCGAACTATACATTACTCAATTTCTTAATTTAAAAGTAATTTTAAAAAACATAGATTTTTGTGTGTCATGTGGTATGTTGAATGCAGCACTGGTTCAAATTAGATGTTTGTGAAGTCAAAATACTAAGTCTATAGTTTTGTACAAATTTAAGTTTTCGTGTTATAATTTGTGATCATTCTAGAATGAAAGAGGCATAATTTGTGTTTATTTCCTAATTTTTTATGGTTGCGAGATCGTTCAAATCTACCAAACCCATACAGAGATTAATTACTGAAAATAACAGATAAAATATAAAGTTTTTTCTTAAGAAATGTTTGATAACTATCCGGACATTATAAAGATTTTGCATGTAAAATTTCAAAATTTTCTGATGCAAAAAAGTATTTTTAATCTTAAAATGAAAATTACTTTGCAAGATAGATAGGCAAGATGTGAAAAGAAAAGGCATGAGAGAAACATTGCTTTACAAACCTTACGACTAAATAAAAAAATTAGATATTTTGTGTATAAAAGCATTGTAATGTTTACTGATAATCTGCTAAATTTCATTAACATTCACTTACTAATTTAAAAATTATAGCATGAAAACTATAACAAGCACAAAATGGTTACAAGGGCATCACATTGACCGACCCCGTACTGAAAGAGTTAAGACTACTTTGGTGACAGGATTTGTCTTGGGTATAACAGCTGATCTTTCACCAAATTCAAAGATATCCAAACTAGCAAGGCCAACAACTAGATGTTGTCATGAGCATAGAAGAGGAGCTCAAAACAAAAAGCAGAGGTCATAACAAAGAGTACCTCGCTTTCATTTGATGTAAGAAATGACAGTGAAGTTGTTGAATTAGATAAAAACAGCACTACAACAAGAGGGAAAGATGAAGGTAAATAAATGAAAGGAGAGAAGGGATCAGATTATAATCCACTGATCTACTAGAATAAACTGCAGGGAACAAAAAAGAAGTTAATAATCCCCATAGAGATGGAAACTCGTGCATAGGAAGAAAGGGAAACACATGATGGCCTTGGAAACCAGAAGCTATGTATCTAGAAAACATAAAGAATAATGGGCCCAACTTGCAAATAAAGTGGTCAAGACTCCCAAATGAATCAACCATTCAATTAAATTCATTAGTGAATTGGCATCCTGATCAACCAACCTAAAATGAGCAGATTCTCTGCAAAGGAGTCATAGCAGATGATGCCTCCCAGTACAGGACTAGATGATGCCAAATGTCTGTACGCTCGGGAAATGCAGCCCCAATAAGTGCAGTCTACATGAGAATTTCCTCAGAACTCAGTATAAAACAGACAAGTGTGAGCACTGAATGACAAAAAAGGCTCCTAAGACAAACCCTGTGGGATTCAATGGGTCCTCGGGTAGACAAAATGTAACAGCCAAACTCTCACAGGACTGAGGGATAGTTCTAGAAACAACTAATCATAGAGCCCCAAGATGGCTAGTTTCATAGGAGGAAGGATACCAGGAAGGGGCCCCCGAATGAAGAACTCCCTGAAACATCTGCATAAAGGAAGGGTGTCAAATGAAGTTCCTGGAGATAAAATAGAGATTATAATGTCAGAAATCAAGGTTTTCCAATAAAGGAAATCCAAGAATTAAAGAAAGAAAACTGGGTAATAGTTGAAGAAAACAGGGCAGTATGAAGAAAATACTCCAGTAAAGATACTGAGTAACAATGAATAGCCTCAGAAGGAAAGAAGGGGACAGAAATATAAGGTGAGTAAGCAAAAGACAAAGAATAGCAGATTGAGGGTAAAAGAATCAAAGTATGAGAAGAAGAAAAATCTCCAAGCTGGGAGAAAAGAAGAAATTAAAAGAATAGAAGCACTAGAAAAATGAAAAATCCAAATACAGGCAACACAGAAGGAATTTTAAGTTAAGGGAAGCCTGTTTGTTTGTTTTTAGCAAGCACAAAGTTACACAAGTATTGAAACCTGGTTTCTAGCAGTGCAAGTCTGCAGACATACCACTTTGCCACTGAGGTGCATATAAGACTGAAAGAAGATGAAGAAAATACATTTTATGAGTTAAGGAGCAAGCAATTAGCTTATCAAAGATCCAGCAGAAAATAAAAGTTGTGAAAGAACAAGTGTCACTTATCCAAGTTAGAGTATTGCCTGATCCTAATTCGAGGTGGAAGAACAAGAAACAAAGGTAGTTATGGGAACAGCTGATAAAAAATAAAGGAGACTCAACAGAAGGTACAGATGCAAGATGCCATGAGTTTTGGGTCTGGGATGAAGCAACCACATGATACAACCCTGATCACTGTCTGAGTAATTCCAGTCACCACTGACAGAAAATGAAACTCCTGCAAAGGACAGCCTATACTTCTGATACACGATACACAAAATAACATGCAATGAGATTCCCAAAAGTGAATTAATGGAGAAGTTTTTGTTTGTGTATTAAAATAGTTCTGGTACACCCACAGTGCCTAGGCACTTGAATCACTAATAGTGCTAAGAGGAGAATGAGTCTTTTGTATACAGAATGTGCTCAAGAGGAATACTGCACATGGAAGATATGTCAAGCTTCTATAGGTAGATGGTTATAGTAATAGAGAAATGGCACTGTAGACCAATGGTCCTATTTTCAAACCCCAGTCCCAGTCTTTTCACATATTAGCTTTCTTCACTTCCAAAAATGTTTATGTTTGAGTTCCTTTTCAGTAATTCATAACAGGTATTTTACCTTTAGAAAAGAATGATTAGAGGGTACCTGATAGAGGTGTTCAAAATTATAAAAGGGATGGATATGACTGATGCATCATGTTTTCATGTGTTTAATGGTAAGAGTGTTAAGACTATGTGACAAAAATTTAAGATTGGCAGGGAAGAAATTGTTTGCAAATGGAATAGATTGCCTTCAAATTTGATAGGATTGGGAGAGTTTTAGCCTCTTTCCACTCTAGATGGCAATTTGTTTCACAGATTTACCACACTCTTGAAGAAATAAACACTGCCTCAGTTCTGGATATGTCTGACCTTTCCAAATCTTCAAATTATGACCTCTTATCCTACAATTCAACATAATACAATTTTATGCAACAATCTTATCAATTCCCCTAATAATTTTCCATACTTTGATTAGATCACTTATGACCCTTCTTTTTACAAGAAAGAGCAAGTTATATATCAAACTGTATTCAT
Organism: Limulus polyphemus; assembly: GCF_000517525.1. Taxonomy (NCBI): domain Eukaryota; kingdom Metazoa; phylum Arthropoda; class Merostomata; order Xiphosura; family Limulidae; genus Limulus; species Limulus polyphemus. The sequence continues at coordinate 110,897 of NW_013668814.1, forward strand.
ATGACATTCTATCTACCCCTGGAATAATTCTCTTAGCCACTTTCTGAATCCTGTACAACTCAGTGTCATTCCTAAGATAAGCAGAAGGAACTGCATAAAATACTTCAAGTGAGGCCTAATTTACCACATTTACAAATGTTTTTTTAGAGATAGTGGCATTAGTGAAATCCACATGACGTGACACTCTTTGGTATTTCTACATATATTCAGTTGATCTCTAAAAAGGAATCAAATGGTAAGAGGTGATCTTATTGAAATTTGAGATTATCCAAGGAATCAATATGATAAAAATTTAATTTCCATGTTCTGTGTTTATCACACAACGACATAAGAAAACACAGGCTAGGCTACAATTAAGTTTTATTTTTTCTAAGAGAGTAACTAACCTATGGATTAAGTTGCCATCGGCAATAAGGGTTTATGATGGAAGTTGATAATTTCCTGAAAAATAAAAAGTGGGTTTAAATTTTTACTTTCAAAGTCAAAAACAGACTTGAAAGACCAAATACTCTGCTCTTGCACTTTTTATAAACATAAAATTATTTTACACAGTTATTTTTATCATTCATACTTTTTGATAATCTCAGAGTGAGTAAAGCTCAACCCCACTTGCATACCATGACATAGTTTCCAGAATTGTCTAGTTATTAAATTCTGAATATTTTATTCTGCATGCATCCTTAAAAACTGACCAATTTCTACAGAATGTGGTTAGGATCATCATTGGCTATCTGCAGCAAACATGCTCAACCACAGGAAATATAACTGGGGTCACCTTATATGAATGCAGAGTCTAATTTCTATCCTAGGCATTTGCCTACTTTGCTTTCATTTTCTTCGAATGCAAGAGTGTCAGTTCTGCAATTCACCATGGGATTGCAAGCTTAAAGTCAAAAGTTAATTTACATCAGGAGTTGTTACAATTTACACTATCACACTCATGGGCAGTACGCAAGTCTTTTGTTTAGGTATGCTATAAGTATTAATATTATGTCACGTAGGGAAGGGGGGGGGGGAGGAAGAAGTCCACTGTTGAGAAGAATTGGTTCCAGCTCCTATATAAACTCTCCTCAGTGACACACATACACCCTCTTTCACTTTCATATATTTCTGTAGGCCTAATCAAGTCATGACTCATAAGCTTCAGAGAATGTAATTTACAAAGGATAATGGTCTTACCTCTTACTTTACAGTTTAATTGCAGTGCTTTAAACTATTAGTACTCAAAGAAACACTCTTTTATACAATTAGAAGTTAAACTTACAAGCAATCTGACCAGCCATTCCTTTACAATTAGCAAGTATATATGATAAGGCTAAATGGGAACTAATGAACATCATGAAATGTACTCTTACTATTAGTGTGTTACCTTCAATACCTATCAGATTTAAAAACAAAGTTTTATAATAAATATTAGAAACAATACACCAGGAAATGGTACAACAGCTATATTGACCACATTTATTTTGAGGAATAAACAAACCAGCATGTGGCTTTTCACAAGATATGGTGTAGGTACTTAAATACCCATCTGTATACCTTCAAATCACTCTAGTTTATGTTAAATTATTCAAAAAATTTTGTAACTTTAAGTTCAATTTATGGAATCATTATGATAATAGAGTATTGAAGCCAATAATTACCAGTTACAATATATTATTACCCAATAATTAAAAGCCTATTAGCCTTACATCAATTGTGGGAAACGTTTAAGAAAGTCTGATAAAAGATGTTTTGCAAGGTCATTTACAAATATTGAATTTTTATTGGATAGTCAACATTTGCCTTACATTAAGCTACAAATCTTTTGACATTCTTTGAAACTGCTTATGTATATGAGGATAAAGGTGTAGAATTGGTGTATATGGATATTTAAAAACTAAAAAAGCCTTTGACAAGGTGCCACATAAAATGCTTCTAAAAGACATTATCTCTATGGGTGTGGGAGATAAGTAACTGGATACAAGAGTGGTTGGATAAAAAAAAAGCAGAGGGTTGTTATAAATGGAGTTCAGTCATACTGGATTAATGTTACAAGTTGGGTAACTCAAGGCTCAGTCTTACTCTTACGGTCTTAGCTCTTTTATAGTTTTTGATTTACATCAATGACATAAATAAAGAAATGGTCAATACATTACTTAAAGTTGCTGATTATTAGAGGTATTTGGTGTTGCTAGCTCTGAAGAGGATGCTGCTGCTTTACAAAAGGATTCAGATCATTTACTGATTTAGTGAATAAATGGCACATGATAATGCATGTGGGCTATCATAATTTGAATTATAATTTGGATATGAATATAATGAGGAGCAGCTCGAATTTATATGGAATAGGTTTGTGCAGATACATAATGAATAATAATAGTATTAGTAATACACTAAAATAAAGCTAGATCATAGATGTATTGTAACTTACAAATAAAATGTAAGTTGTAACGTATGGAGCTAGTTGTTAAGTATAATATTATATCCCACTTAATTTCTTCCTAAAAGACATAAGTGCACGATTAAACCTTACCTTTGAAAGGAGTGTGATTTGATAAATTATATTTGTGTATGGATCTCTATATTTAACCACTTGATGACATACGTAATGGCTTCAGTTAGGATTAAAATGAATAAATAGAATTTGATTTGTTTACTCGTCAAAATGTTCAGCCTCGTTCTCGCGACTACCTTGACACACCATAGAATGAAAAGTGTACTGGTGTATACCAAAAACTATTTTTAATTACAAACATTTCAGAATTGTTCCAAATTCTGTCATCGGTATTAAAAAGTTCCAAGTACAAAAAAGTAAAATCAGCTATTAAGCGAGAATTTTTTTTTATTAAAACCAAAATTTTAGAAATTAAAAATGTAATAATATATAACGAAATGTACAATATAACCTGCGGCAGACTTATGACCAGATAAACATCATCCCTGGGTCCGACTCTTGTGAATAATTTTCTCTGTTACTATTAAAGTTAGTGGTAATACCATTAATAGATAAATGTTCCCTTTATTACAAACCAGTATCATAATATAGTAGATACTTTGTTGAGAATTTTCTACCCTTTCACAACACTGATCATGCCAAATAACTTTTTAGAATACTGTTACGTCTCCGTTTGTTAATTGATTTTTCCGTAACTTCGTTCCGACGAAACTTTAACGACACAAGTTAATAAAACTAGTTTATTCTTTCCGAATATAACTTTACGATACACTTAATTTCAATATTCGCGCTAAAACAAACACTATAACGAACGAACATTAACTTCAACAATACCCTGTGACTGCAGTTCAATTACTCACTATCTACACACATTATATTACCCCGTCACGTTGTCACCCTCTTTTATATACCAGACTACCCTATATCTAGTAAATACCAGAGCATTCGCCAAAGTACAGGATAGTTCTAAAAAGTAGAGGGCGTGAGAATCACATGATCTCGATGACGCAACAATACTTTAACTTGCAACATCCATGTTCAAATTTTACTTGTGAGATTGTATAAAATAATAACGTAGGTTTCTTTTTCAGACGTCCAAATTAAATAATTTCTTTACCACACCTAATTACTATAAAAAATATTTATTGGCTTATACACCCGTTTCGACAGTTTCATAGCACGCTCCTTTAAACATGGAATGGAAATATCTATTCTGACTCTTCTGTCTTCACTCTTGAAAATTCCAAAATTCATAGCATATTACAAAGTTCTTTAATAACGAATTCTACTTTTCCTTTGTTATAATTTGTTTTACTTTAACTTATTATTCCTTCTCTCGTTTAGTTTTACTTCTAGCTAGAGTACATTTTTATCATGAAACTGATACAAGCTTTCCCTAACGGTGACATACAGATAATAATATTGTGAAAGATTATGTAAATTAGTTAGTCACAAGAGATGTAACCTGGTGGTCTAACCACTAAATAAAATCATAAACGAGTTACTTTACGTAATATAGTTAAACAAATTATTGTTGATTGTTGTTCAATATCGGTATTAATCTTGAATAACTTACTTTTGGAATACTGTATTTGTTCGGAAATACCTTTTATTTATTTTTTCCTAATCCCTTTATTTATTGAAATTAATAACATTGATATTTATTTTGTATTGTTCGTTAACGTTAGTATTAAGTCCTGGCCAGGCACGTATTTATTAATTATTTTTTTTACAAGTGATAAAATTTGTATTCCAATTGTTTGAAAGTTTGTTTTAGAATTTTGTGATTGTTAAAGTTCAATTTTTCTTTTATTTTGTTCGACCCTGGTTCTAGTAGCGTTTTGTCTTGTTCAGTTAGGATATAATGGGGCATATAAAGAAGCCACATGTATCGAAATAATTCGCTAATTCTTATCGCTCATTTCATTGTCACGAGTTCAAAAATAATTGAGACAAATTGCCCACAAATTACACTACGTTTGTTTGACTTGTTGTAAATTTCGCCCAAAGCTACAGGAGAGCTATATGTGCTAATTGACCCTAATTTGGTAGTGATAGGATAGAGGGAAGGCAGCTAGTCAACACCACCAAATGATAACTATTAGTATTGTTACGTCCCTCTTCGTTTGTTAATTTTCCGTAAAAAAATATTTCCGAAGAAACTTTAGCGATACACGCCCTTTCTTAAGTAAAACTAGTTTATTCTTTTCAATACAACTTTGCAATACATTTGATTTCCAGAGTCACGCTATAATTTAAACAAACGCTATAATTCACAACGAGCGAACGATTCACGCGCTTGACTCAA